>NC_134410.1:69932419-70154919 GCF_038048845.1 Mixophyes fleayi
ATATCAGGAACATGTTGGTGGTTGTTAAACCGGTGAAATTAGTTTGGATTTCAAACTGGTTCTAATGTAGCATCTCTATTGTGGATCAATTGTACCACCTCTCACATAATCTTTTATGTGTGTGCTAGATGAAAGTGGTGCAGTTGCTGTTATCTGGAAAAGGTGGTGCTTATCAAAAAGAACCATACTCCATCTGTAACTGTGCAAATACAGATGAATAGGCTTTTATTGAAACTTGTAGCTGAAATTATATAGCTCATTATCATGTTTTCCATTTCATTAAATGCTTTTACTTATGATAGGCTACACTGGGATATACCATAGAACTGTGGCAGAATTAAATATACTCTAAAAACTTAAAATTTAAATATAAAGGAACATCTAACTAACTTCTCCACTTAGATTCATGATTCTCCCCACATATTTGGCAACCACTGCATTGTATTCTGTCATGCCCATAAAGAATAGCTGAACTCAATAGAACTCTCCTGTGACAGGAAAAACACCTGTTAGACTTGGAGAGAATGTATGCACTATGTGAATGAAATAAATATGTCAGAATTTAGAAAGCCCTCTACACATGACGGTAACTATTACACCCCTCCCCCCCAACTGTTGTATAGGTACAGATTTGTATAGGTACAGATTTACAAGATTTTGCAGTTTTACTCCCAGAAAATGATTACATATGAATTAGAGACACATGAGGAGAAAAACAGGAGGTACATGTTTAAAAATAAATTCACCTATACTGGATATCTAGGGGTATATTTACTAAACTGCAAGTTTGAAAAAGTGGAGATGTTGCCTATAGCAACCAATCAGATTCTAGATATCATTTGTTTAGTGCATTCTACATAATGACAGCTAGAATCTGATTGGTTGCTATAGGCAACATCTTCAAATCCGCAGTATCCGCAGTTTAGTAAATATACCCTCTAATGTACCCACAACGCACTGCATCTGAACATGCAAAAACATGAATAAAAAAAAGACATTAAAACCTTACCACATTTGCAGATACCTCAATTCAGGGATCTGTGTTTTTACTTCTTGGAACACATTACAAGGCAAAGAAAAATATAAAAGCAGAAAATAGAGATGAAGAACCCGCCACCACTAGACCTCTTCACTGTAATAGAGCTGTGTGTTTTATGTGTACCTCCATTATTTAGACCAGCTTCCTCCAATGATGGCTTTGTACGAGACCTTAAGTGTGCTCTGCTCATCCAGACCTTTATTGTTACATTCTCAATTCTGGCTCTGAAGCTGAAATTTTTTGAAGGCTGGAAATTACGCCTAGAAATTGATTTATTTGAGAGCTCCCAACTGTAATCGAGAACTCCCAGCCTTACAATTTCTCATACAGCGGATCACATCTCTTTCATTTATAAAAAATCCCTTTTTGCTTCTACAAAACCTGTTGTGACACAATATATAATTATACAGAGTATCACATTTTTTTCTAATAAGACAACATAATTTTCAGTATGACAAAAAATAGAACATCACAAGCCCCCTCTAGGTCTATCATGTGAGATTTTTGTGAAAGCTATGAAGGGCATTCCGGGTAAATGTTGTTTTTAGAAACAGAAGGCATTGAATAAAGTTCTATGTTTTTAGGGGTTGTATCACACCTGAATATCCACTATTGGCTAAGAGGATATGTACTTGTTCTAAGCACTTATTTATGATGTTAAAAACTACAACATAACTTCATCATACTTGTCTGTTGTTGGCCAAAATATTGCAGTATTGTGTAATCCAGTCAGACCAAGATACCTATTTAGGCATAACAACTATTGGACCCATGCCTATTTTGATGTAAATAGAGGTATCTACCAATGTAAAGTAATATTTGATATAAAATATCGTAATTGGGCACTGGGCTACTACCCAAAAAAGCTTTGATGCACCTTAGAATAGATTGTTTAAGTATCTGGAACTCTATTGGAGGGATGCAAAACAAACCCTTCCAGGAGAAATTTCGTCAGTTAATGTTTTATTAAAGAGTAGCTCTACTCAAAAAATTATTTAATCTAATTAAAATTATTATGCTGGGTTCTCCAATGTATAATAATAACTTCTGATACTTGAACTAGGATTTCAGCCAGAAATCACCTTTTGAAACCTCAGAAACACATTTGGGAATATTGTGAATAACTGGCCTTCCATAGTAACATTGATAACCATGGAAATACACTGTGGGTCGTATTGATTATTTCCATAATTAATGATGTTGCCAAGGTCTTTTATGCGCAATCTATCTTTAAAATTGCTGCAACAGTGGAGATACAAAATTGTCCACAGTACAGTGCAAAATCAGCTTTAGACCTACCATTTTCTTCGATCTGCGCAAAGTCGCCTAGATATCTGCCAAGGTACATGGGTTCGATTGTAGTATCTACAGCGGAGCAGAAGTCTGTACAGACTGAGGGGTAGAGTGGGTAAAGTGAGAGCATTCCTAGCAAAATTCACAGTAGGCACCTATTTTTGCAAGATTTTTTTTTACAAAGAAATATTATTAACTTGAGATAAAGGGGTGGAGAGAGAGCACATTTTTATGGAAGAAATCTTGCTGGGCAAAGAGGGGGTAAGCCATTTCCACTCTGCAAAAGGGCTTGAATTTAAATTACTCTTAACAGGACTCGTTTTATATCTCCATGTTTCATTTCAACGGAGAATAGCAGTTTAGGTACATGATGGCCTAAATTGCCATATCAAATACAGCCTGTATGTCCTTTCATTGTCATGATTAATTTCATATATAAATAAGACTAAACTGAGTAGCATTTTAAGAGGAAAACTGAAAATGTATTCTATTGAAAGTGGTTCTCCCATAGTAGTGGGACATTAAACTTTGGCACAGTGTTCCTCTGGAGATTGAAGTGCACTTCTATTTTGCAGATACATCTCCTAAGAGAGAAGGGTAAGAATGCTCCTTCAAGTGAGATAGGTGGACCATACAAACACACCAGTGCAAAATCAAGGCATTTTATTCTGCACATCTAGGGCCTGATATATTAAGGCATGCAAAACATATTCATTATTAATGGCTACTGTACATGAAATGCATTTTTACAAATGCTCTTGATTGCAAATGCATGCTTTAGCATGCATATGTGACTGTCATCACTATCACTCGGCTCTTACAACTGACCTGTAGCGAGTGATACGATTAAAAAACTCGTACTTTAGAGATGCTTGAATCATTAGTTGGATGGATGTGCATGTGATGAAGCTTGGCACCCTCTTACTGTACAGTGAGTATGTGCATAAGTCCATTCCCCTCCCTGTTCCACCTATGAAATCGTAGGCTGTTGTAAGTGTCCTTTGCGCTCAAAGATTATTTGCACTTGCGTTCACTGGCATATAGTCCGTTTCTGGGCATGCAGAGAGCAATTTAATGCAAAATACGGCACGTATCAGCATTTACGTTCCTTAATGAATCCGCCCCCTAGTGTGCTTTATAAATAACCTCCAGTGTGTTCATGAAGTTTCAACAGACAATTTCAGTCAAAAGTCCTATTTCATGTATCAGGAGTTGTTCCAGTAAATTATAGAGCACAGCCTAACTAATTTTCTAAGGAAACATACATTTTGCATGGAATTAACCTTTAATGGTTGTGGAAAGCTCTAAATTAGGCACTGTTCCAGACACTCTTTCATCTACAGTTTCCTTGAGTTGATTATGTCTTTACTTGAGAGTAAACAGCATTTGGCACTGTAGCCATGTTAAACATGCCCCCACAGTTAAGTGTCTTTAAAAGTCACTTAGGTTTCTTCTTCTAGTTGCACTATTGGGCAACTGAGCTAACCCAGCATTCTTACATGAACCAAAGCTTGTTGGGATGTTTATAGCTCAAGTTACACAGGAACCATACTTGTGTAGAAGCAGTTAATTTAAATATAATAATTAAAAGCATAGTTGCCTACTCTCCTGGAATGTCCGGGAGACTCTCCCGGACTCCTTGGAGAGCAGGGCAACCTCCAGATTTGTGCCCGCTTAGTTGGTGAAGGGGGTGGGGACGGGGCTAATTGTGTAATCCTGGCCCCATCCACTGCTACAATAAGCCAAATTGGTATTGTATAGGAGGCGGGGCCTAATGATGCAACTAGCGTGACCATGGTCACGCTAGAAATGGCCAGCTTTGGACATCTTCCAGAGCATCTGCAATTCATTCTCCGACCTCAAATTACAATCAGTTTGATAGTTCAGGTGTTCATCATCATCATCATCATCATCATCATCATCATCTGCTACTTACACCTGCCCCTGACCACTCACAAATAAATACTGCTTTTTCATCCAAATCTGCTACTATGCCTCAGTCTGAATCCGTACACAATTGCTCAAACATGACCTTACTCTACATTGCTTACATGGGCACACTCCTTCCCTCCCTGTCACGCCTCTTCAGGTGTAAGGAGTTGTAAGTTTTAAAAAGTTGCAGGCCTAAATAGCCACAGATGCATACATTTATTTATGAGCAGTGCGAAAAAATTCAAAGGTACGCTATGTAAATAGACGTACATCTCACGCTGAATCAGTCCAAATGTGTTGCCTTCAATTGTTCAAGTGCTGCCTTTAATACAGGCTGCATTTTCTTTTAGATATGGATATAGAACTGTTTAAAACTAAATGTTTATTTTGTAAAGGGTTAATATACTTTGGTTTTTGCTCCATATTACAAGATCCTTCAGTCTTCTGTAACCCCCCTCCCAGGGTACCACAGGGATCAGGCTAATGAGGACCATTACAGGCCTGGCATGCCATTGCACCATGGCCGCAATCTGCAGGCGTGCATGCTTGAGAAAACAGACCGTCTACCCAGCACTGCTCCAAAATATTTAGTTATTGGACTCATCAGACTTCTGGAATGTGTATGTCATTGGAGACCAGATGGAAATGAAACTCTATAGGTCGCTAATGACCAGTTCAGCTGCAACAGCCAATTTGGCTGATTGTACTAAATCCCCTCTCTTTGATTTGATGATGTCCCACGCTACCTCTGGACTAGCCTGCCTTGGATTCTGAAGGAACAGGGCGTTGGCAGAGGGACTGCTGGGATACACGTCTTTATGTGTGATGCTTCTTGATCTGGAGCCTTTTGTTCACTGGGAAGTAATGAATAATTATGAGGAGGTTGTCCTCTCCGCTGTGGATAAATCCCTGGCTGTTGACCTGCACAGTTATTGGGAACATAAGGTTTTTTGGAGTCGGTGTCCCGGTGAAAGACTTTTTGTTCTTGGTTCTGTTGTTTCCTGACAGTGTCCCAGCTGTGCTACAGACTCTGTTTTCCAAACCATCGCAGGAACACAGCCAGGTCCCCTTATAAAAGCTCTGAACTCTTGCATAGCTAGACACAGTTAACCCCCTCGGTCCAGAAAGATTAGAATGTACAGAGTAAAATGTGAATGATCCTTCAATGTCTACAGCCTTTGCTGTTTTTGATCTTCTGTTCCTAATTTTTCCCTTATACGTTAATTGTAGAACCATATGCGATTAATGTTATATATAGCAATATGCATATATTTAACTATGGCCAGTATGCAGGATCTTCTGCTTACTATAACAGAATGCTCAGCTAAACTGAGACGGATATTTGGCCAAATGTGCTTTTTTGCACTGAACAAAAGAACTTGCATCCGACTCTAAATGAGGCCCTATATGTGTGTGTATGCAGTACATCTCTCTCTCTCTCTCTCTCTCTCTCTTTATCTCTCTCTCTCTTTCTCTCTCTCTCTCTCTCCGTCTCTCTCTCTCTCCTTCTCTTTCTCTCTCTCTCTCTCTATATAGATACATATTTATATCTATCTATCTATATATATATAGATATATTTATATTAGAGATGAGCGGGCTCGGATTTCGCTAATCCGAGCCCACCCGAACAGTGCGGGTCCGACGGGATCCGAGCACTGTTCGGGTACTTCCGGCCACCCAAGGAAAGCAAAACGAGGCTATGACATCCAAGTCCCGCGTCGGATCTCGCGAGACTCGGATCTCATAAATGCCCCGCTCGCGGCCGCCATCTTCATTCTCCCTGTGGTTACTGAAGAGGGAGGTTGATGTGCTCTGTCCTGCTGATTACTTTAGTCAAGTGGTGCTTTGTCCTGCTGAGTCCATTAGTACTTTGTCCAGTGCTCTGTCCTGCTGATTACTTTAGTCAAGTGGTGCTTTGTCCTGCTGAGTCCAGTAGTACTTTTTCCAGTGCTCTGTCCTGCTGATTCCAGTGGTGCTTTGGCCAGTGTCTGTGCTGCTGAGTCCAGTGGTGCTTTTGTCCTGTATTTGTTTCTGATAAGTCCATAGCAATTTGTTAATTAGCCAAAAAATTTTAAAAAATGTAAAAAAAAATACCAAAAAAATATAAAAAAATAATTGAAAAAGTATATAAAATATTATAGAGCAATATATTCTTGCAGTCCCAAAAAAGAGGAACTGCCAGTTCTATTACTACGTTCATTGTTTCTGTAGTTCCAAAAAAGAGGAACTGCCATTTCTATTACTACGTTCATTGTTTCTATAGTTCCAAAAAAGAGGAACTGCCATTTCTATTACTACGTTCATTGTTTCTGTAGTTCCAAAAAAGGGGAACTGCCATTTCTATAACAACGTTCATTGTTTATGCAGTCCCAAAAAAGAGGAACTGCCATTTCTATTACTACGTTCATTGTTTGTGCAGTCCCAAAAAAGAGTAACTGCCATTTCTATTACTACGTTCATTGTTTCTGTATTTCCAAAAAAGAGGAATTGCCATTTCTATTACTACGTTCATTGTTTCTGTAGTTCCAAAAAAGAGGAACTGCCATTTCTATTACTACGTTCATTGTTTGTGCAGTCCCAAAAAAGAGTAACTGCCATTTCTATTACTACGTTCATTGTTTCTGTAGTTCCAAAAAAGAGGAACTGCCATTTCTATTACTACGTTCATTGTTTCTGTAGTTCCAAAAAAGAGGAACTGCCATTTCTATTACTACGTTCATTGTTTGTGCAGTCCCAAGTTACCTGAGTTGTCCCCCCTCCACTGTTTACTCCGAAAGAGTTTTTAGTGCAGCGGGGAACCTGGTCAGTGAGCGGCGAAGGAGGTTGCTTCCGCAGGACGTTGAAAAAACGATGTTCATAAAAATGAATTATCAATTCCTCAATCAAGTACACCACTGGCCTCCAGATAGTACAGAGGCACCTGTGGTTGTGGAGTCCAGCAGGGACGAATTGATAATGTGTGAGGATGAGGAAGTACACACTGAAGGGGGAGAGGAATCAGAGGATGAGGATGAGGACGACATCTTGCCTCAGTAGAGCCAGTTTAGTTTGTACAGGGAGAGATGAATAGCTTTTTTGGTGTGGGGGCCCAAACAAACCAATCATTTCAGCCACAGTTGTTTGGTAGGCCCTGTCGCTGAAATGATTGGTTTGTTAAAGTGTGCATGTCCTATTTCAACAACATAAGGGTGGGTGGGAGGGCCCAAGGACAATTCCTTCTTGCACCTTTTTTTTTTCTTTGCCAGCTCGTTTTGTGGGGGCCCAAACAAACCAATCATTTCAGCCACAGTTTGGTAGGCCCTTTTGCTGAAATGATTGGTTTGTTAAAGTGTGCATGTCCTATTTCAACAACATAAGGGTGGGTGGGAGGGCCCAAGGACAATTCCATCTTGCACCTCTTTTTTTGGCATTATGTGACCGTCCAACAGTCGTTTGCCATGAGCACAGTCAGGGCTGCCAAGAGGAATTCAGGGCCCGGGTACAACAAACTCATGGGCCCCCCCCATAGTTGAGTAAGCCCTAAAAATTTTTTGCGCCGCCTAACGGCGGCGCAAAAAACACGACGCGGGTTTGGTCATACATTGAGGGGCGTGTCAATGCGCCATTGGGGCGTGGCTAGCCTAACGACGGTGCAAAAATTTTCGGGAATGTGGTCATACATTTGGGGCCGTGGCAATGCACCGTTGGGCGCATAGCTAGCACATCAAAATCACTAGGTCCTGAATTCACCACAGCGTCACATATGTCCAAGCACTCCTGACTTTTAAGACATCCAGCACCACAGTGTAGTATACAAAGAATGCAGTGTGTACACAAACAGTTCAGTCTTGGCCTGCGCCCACTGGGCTCACCAAACATTGGCATTGTCCCTACTAGAATCACAACATTTCACACACTATGCTGCTCTGTCCTACCTGTTCTTCTCACTTTCTCCACCCGAGGCTGCTGGTTTCTTTAGTTGTGGCTTGCCTGGATCTTGGAATGTAGAAGGACCTATTTGGGAAAAAAATGGCTACATTTAGAAAATTTCAGTCAGACGCAGCGTTAAATCAATAGCACCCACGATTAATAATTAGGCCTTCCTCCAGCCCCAACATTAAAATAATAGAATTCACATGTAATAAATAAACCTATTTCCCGTCATGCAAACAGCCTAGCAATACCTATTTCCCGCAACCATCACTGCCATTAAATAATTCATAGTCACATTTAATAAATAGACCTCATCCTCCCCAAACTCACCTCCACATTCAATAGGCCCCAAATCACCCCATCTTAAATTAATAATCCCCACTATTAAATTGCCTCACCATCACCCTACAAACAAAATAGCGCCCATTAATTAGCCACCACCTACCGCACACACACTACATTGCAACAAGCCCCATCACAACTACACTGCGCCCTCCATGCTGCTTTCCCCCCTTTTTATTCACTCTGTGCCTCTTTGCCCCTTTTTTTTATAACTCTGTGCCTCTCTGCCGCTGTTTTCCTCCTCTGTGCCTCTCTGCCCCTGTTTTCCTCCTCTGTGCCTCTCTGCCCCTCTTTTCCTCCTCTGTGCCTCTCTGCCCCTCTTTTCCTCCTCTGTGCCTCTCTGCCCCTCTTTTCCTCCTCTGTGCCTCTCTGCCCCTCTTTTCCTCCTCTGTGCCCCTCTTTTCCTCCTCTGTGCCCCTCTTTTCCTCCTCTGTGCCCCTCTTTTCCTCCTCTGTGCCCCTCTTTTCCTCCTCTGTGCCCCTCTTTTCCTCCTCTGTGCCTCTCTTTTCCTCCTCTGTGCCTCTCTTTTCCTCCTCTGTGCCTCTCTTTTCCTCCTCTGTGCCCCCTTTTCCTCCTCTGTGCCTCTCTTTTCCTCCTCTGTGCCCCTCTTTTCCTCCTCTGTGCCCCTCTTTTCCTCCTCTGTGCCCCTCTTTTCCTCCTCTGTGCCCCTCTTTTCCTCCTCTGTGCCTCTCTTTTCCTCCTCTGTGCCCCTCTTTTCCTCCTCTGTGCCTCTCTTTTCCTCCTCTGTGCCTCTCTTTTCCTCCCCTGTGCCTCTCTTTTCCTCCTCTGTGCCTCTCTTTTCCTCCTCTGTGCCTCTCTTTTCCTCCTCTGTGCCTCTCTTTTCCTCCTCTGTCCCTCTCTTTTCCTCCTCTGTGCCTCTCAGTTTCTTTCCTTACCTTTTGTCAGCTTCTTTCTTTTCTTCTCTTCTCTTCTGTCTTCTCTTCTTTCTTCTTCTTTGGTCTTGTCAGGCTGCGGCTCTCCTCACTGACTGACTGCCGGGCGTGACTTGATGACGTCACGCCCGACAGTCAGTGTGAATGGAGAAGACAGGAGAGGAGGGACGCGGCGCCGCGGTCACGTGAGTATTGATTTTTTTTTTTTTTTTTTTATTTCTTATAGCTCCCCCCACCAACGCCCCCCCCCTCCCCCTACCCCGCGGGAATTTTTTTTTTAAAAAAATAAAAATACGCAAAATACAAAAAAATAAAATAAAAAAAAAAAATGACAAAAAATAGCAGCAAGGGCCCGGCCCGGGCCCCCTGGCATGGCCGGGCCCGGGTAAAATGTACCCGCTCCCCCCCCCTCTCGGCGGCCCTGAGCACAGTAGTCATCCTATGGCAAAGCGGATAACTGCGGCCTTAACAGCTATGTTGGTGTTAGACGTGCATCCGGTGTCCGCCATCTGTGCAGTGGAATTCAGACCAGTTGGAGGAGGTAGGAGCAGACATCTGTGCAGTGGAATTCAGACCAGTTGGAGGAGGTATTGTGGCCCAGGTACCAAATTGGGTACCGGTGCCACTCTACTACGCAGTTCAGATAGATGCGTATCAGATATTAAAAAACGTTGACTGTTGCTGCCAAATCCAAAATTAATGAAAATGACCTGTCATCGTCAAAAACAAGAGGTATTGACGCGCTCGAACTACACCCTGTATATGCTGCAGAGGATGTAGGAGCAGCCATCTGTGCAGTGGAATTTAGACTAGTTGGAGGAGGTAGGAGCAGACATCTGTGCAGTGGAATTCAGACCAGTTGGAAGAGGTATTGTGGCCCCAGTACCAAATTGGGTACCGGGGCCACTCCACTACGCAGTCCAGATAGATGTGAGGTGTTCAGAATAGACTGGAAATTAGTGGAAATGATTCTTATTGAATGTTATTGAGGTTAATAATAGCGTAGGAGTGAAAAAAAAAACAAAAACGGGATTTTAGCACTTTTTATGCTTTTTTAAAAATAAATCAGAACCCAAAACCCTAAATCAGAACCAAAACCTTTCGTCGGGTGTTTTGGCAAAACAAATCAGAACCCAAAACCTCAAGCTAATCAGCACCCAAAACACAAAACACAAAACACTAAAAGTGGCCGGTGCACACCCCTAATTTATATATATATATATATATATATATATATATATATATATATCACCCAAAAAGTTCTTTAAGCTACCCAGCGCTTAATAAAATACAGTGACCACAGTGATATACTATGTATAATAATATACTTAAATAAAATAGGCAGCTCCCCAGTCATTCAACACCTGTCTGCAAGTGTCACGCCTAAAAGATAAAATACAAAAAAGAGACAGGGGGCGCCACACATAGTGTATTACATGTGATATACAATGGAAAAATATCTCCACAGGTAAGAAATCCCCGTACCAGATGTTCAATTTAATAGAGCTAATAGAAAGATCTTGCTAACCGTACTGGGGATCGAACCTCGGGTCTGACTATTGGGAAGTCCTTCCGACCATGGACCATATAATAAGTGAGAATATTGAGCACAATAAAAGCATGCTTATCTGTCCTCTGGCACAATGAAAGAGAATGAGGGTGACAGCCGGCAACACCTCAGACACCCAGCAGTGAGCACATGAACCAGGTAACTCTCCAACGCGTTTCGTCTTATAGGTAAGACTTTATCAAGGAATAATGAATGCAGCATAACCACGGACTCCTAAATACTCGAGTCCTCCTGTAGAATAACCAATGCAAACACGATCTCGAAATGTGGGTGGTGACCTCAAACTCCCGATACGTCATATCCGGCACTCCACTTCTGGTATAGCAGTTTGATCACCTAGCATATCTCCACAAAAATATATATATACATAGAAATACATAGAAATCTGTACAAATACATATAAGTCTGAAACGATATATATCATAAAAAACCGTTCCCAACACGAAACCGGAATATAAACGGTGATGTCCCGATATATATCACATCCGGTTAGCAAGATCTTTCTATTGGCTCTATTAAATTGAACTTCTGGTACGGGATTTCTTACCTGTGGAGATATTTTTCCATTGTATATCACATGTAATATACTATGTGTGGCGCCCCCTGTCTCTTTTTTGTATTTTATATATATATATATATATGTATATATATATAGATATATATATATATATATATATATATATATATATATGCAACAGAAGAACAAACAGGGCGCCTCTCAGTGATATATGAAACATACAACGTGGAATAGAGCAAAAACATGCGTACCGTGAGGTAAACAGCGATGAGTCTTTTAGGAGATAGTGGAGTAGTCTTTGCTGTACTTGTAGTCCTCCAGATCTCCACCGATCAGTACCAAAATGCAGAAAGAGCAAACATAGTATAGCTCTGTAGTATTCTTGGTGAGGGCAATATCACCAATAACCCCACTATCCTATGGGGTGTGTGGGAATAGTATCCCAAAATTACCAATATAAGTGACACTCATATAAGTGCAAAAACATTTAAATCTGCGTACCAGATATCATGAAGTATCCCACTTCTGAGGAATATTAAAACAGTGCAACACCAATGATCAGGTATCCTGCACAGCTGTCTCCATGTAGTTCCTCTACAAGACACCATGAGTCCCTGTCTCCAAGGCCTTGCTGCACGGCTCCTGACGTCCTCTTCAGTATACACTGATGCTCCGGCTGCTAGTTGTTAGGTATATCCAGAAGAGAAAGAGAGATGCGGCCGGCCGGCTGATACTTCTTGCCGCACGGTTCACACACACGCGCTTGAATAACGATGGTTTCCATCTGAAGTATACCTTAGTGGCTAAAGAAACAGGCTGCCAATGACAAGATTGATACCATTTTGGCTATTCGCAGTTTCTGTTTTGTCGTTATTCAAGCGCGTGTGTGTGAACCGTGCGGAAAGAAGTATCAGCTTGATAATGCTGAAGCTGGCGTACATTATCAGAAATGAAAAAACTCAATGCTGTCAGCTCTGCTCCGAAGAGCAGAGCTGGACAGTGCATGTGTGGAGGGATCACATGATCCCTCCCTGTCACTCACTGCTCGCAGAATTGCAGACAGACCGGGATCTTTGTGGAACTGCACATGCGCAATGGAAAGAAGAAGAAGAACGAAGATGACGTGGAGGAGATCCTAGAGACAGCGCGTCCCGAAGAGAGGGGTAAGTGTGATTTTTTTATCACAGAAACAGCAGTTTTTCGGAACTGCTGTTTCTGTGTTCCATTTTTGATAAATTTGAGAAATAGATCAATCCTTATCCATGCGATAAGGATTGATAACTATTTCTCATTTCTGCCGATGAATGATAAATGTGCCCCAGTGTATTAGCAAATGGTAGGATGGTATCGGGTAGAATAAAACCCATGCGTTTCGCCCCCTTATGGAATAGCAGGCTTCCTCAGAGATAATAGTGAGCCTGACCATCCTTGTCAGTATATATAGGCGGTAATGGGTAACAGATGTACTTTGATTGGGAGGCAATAAGTGTTGTTCAATGCGGTGGGCGGAGCTCTGCATGGTTTCCTGAAAGGGTAACACTGAATAATAAGTCGTTCGGTTGAGATTGTGCTCACCTTATGGTGCAGTTGTATAGGCACACATAAAATGAATATAGATTTAAAACGAAATGTAAATCAATCAGTGAATGAAAAGAACATGGCTCAGATGATATGTACCAGATAGGTCATGTGAATCCACATGTAATATACATGATTGCACTCATCAACAGAGGTCGATAGTCTTGTAGGTTGAGCCATTGTGTCCTAGTTAATAGGACACTGATGGGGAAACCTATTCTGTGGTAAATCCACATATGATTGCATTATTATAAAAGCTACTTAGGTTAAATTCCAAGATAATTCTGAGATAATTTCAAACACAATGTGCTGTCTACCAAAATGATGTTGCAGTATGCAGGGATTTAGACTGAGCGGTGTTATCCGGTTCAATAAAACAAATCTACATGGAATATACCCGGTGTTAGTCATTATTTTCTTACTAATTATTTCATCCTATGAGCAGCACAGTGGCTAGCACTTCTGCCTCACAGCACTGGGGTCATGAGTTCAATTCCGACCATGGCCTTATCTGTGTGGAGTTTGTATGTTCTCCCCGTGTTTGCGTGGGTTTCCTCTGTGTGCTCCGGTTTCCTCCCACACTCCAAAAACATACTGGTAGGTTAATTGACTGCTATGAAGTTGACCCTAGTCTGTCTGTCTGTCTGTGTGTGTGTCTGTGTTAGGGAATTGAGACTATAGGCTTCAATGGGGCAGGAGCTGATGTGAGTGAATTCTCTGTACAGCACTGCAGAATTAGTGGCGCTATATAAATAAATGATGATGATGATCCTAAACAGATTAGGAGCAGACATTGAATGTTGACTAATATCAATGGAGTGTGTTATGGGTTTAGGAAGAAGTCCAAATCGAAGTCCACATTTAGACTTCTGGGAGTATGTGTCTTAAGGTTGAAGATCCACCTTGTCTCTTCTTTTGAAATGCGGTAAATATTTATCTCCATGGTTTGGGTACTCTACAGATTCCATAAATTTCATAGTGGATGGATCATGGTTATGACATGCAGAGTAATGGTCTGACACACTATCTGTTTCCTCCTCCTTTCTGATATTGCACAGGTGTTCTGAGATTCTCATATGTAATTTGCGGACGAGCGGCCAACATATTGTTTACCGCACAGGCACTCCAACAAGTAGACAACCCCAGTGGAGTCGCAACTTATTCTGCCTTTAATTTTGTCATTTTCACCCGTAACGTTGGATTGAAAATAGGTGATAGACTGGGTCCTGCTTTGTCTAGTGATTCTGCATGCCTGGCACCTATTACAAAATTAGAACCCGTCACTGTTCTCTTTCAGCCAGGTTTCCTTTATATTACTGTTATTGCTGGACGAGCGGCCAACATATTGTTTACCGCACAGGCACTCCAACAAGTAGACAACCCCAGTGGAGTCGCAACTTATTCTGCCTTTAATTTTGTCATTTTCACCCGTAACGTTGGATTGAAAATAGGTGATAGACTGGGTCCTGCTTTGTCTAGTGATTCTGCATGCCTGGCACCTATTACAAAATTAGAACCCGTCACTGTTCTCTTTCAGCCAGGTTTCCTTTATATTACTGTTATTGCTGGTGGGGATACAGCATTTGACTAGTTTAGTGTTAAGGATTTTGATTTTTTATAGATGATTTTTGGTTTGTTAGGTAGGATAGTTTTCAAGGATTCATCCATCAGTAATACTTTCCAGTGTTTCTGGATGACTCTCTCTGATTTTATGTGAACTTGCCTATAGTTAGTAATAAAGGCAGATTCTAATCGGCCCATATTATCCTGTTTCATTCTGGGTTTGAGGAGTGTTTCACTCTCCACTTGTCTGACTTCCTCATATGCCTGATCAACTATATTGATATTGTAGTTCCTTTCTATGAATCTTTGTTAAAGTGTTTCAGCTTGTTTATCAAAGAGTGTAAGGTTGGTGCAGTTTCTCCTAACCCGGGTAAAATTTCCCTTGGGAATATTGTCGAGCCATTGTTTGAGATGGTTGCTTGAAGCAGGTATGAAGGAGGTGCAATCCACCTGCTTCAAGTATGTCTGGATTTGAATATGGCCTTCAACAATCGAGATCTCGAAATCCAAGAATTCTACCATCTCTTGACTGGTTTGGGTGGTGAAATGGAGATTTAATCTATTTTTTTAAATGTGGTTTTGAAAATGAATTAGTTCTTCCTCCGTTACGGTTTGTCGAAGTCAGCATATTGGATAAAGTCATTTCAATTAAAATCGAGCAAACTTGTTTGTCTTTGTCTGAAAAGATGCGTACGGTACGCTACAGCGTGAAAGGGCACGCTATGGCGTAGAAGGGCGTACGCAGCTGCAACACGTGGCAACAACAGTATTTAGTCTTTTGCATACATTCGTACACTTGTAAAATAGTACACATTAAAGGTAGTTGCAGCACATAGTCATTTCTGTCGAAATTAGGGATGTGCACCGGCAACTTTTGAGGTCTCGTGTTTTGTGTTTTGGATCCGGATTTTCGTTATTTTTGGGGTTCGGATTTGTCTCGCAAAACACTTGACGAAAGGTCTCGGTTCGGATTTAAGGTTTTGGATTCGGATTTTTTTTGAAAAAAACATAAAAAGTTTAAAAATCAAGTTTTTGGACTTATTTTCACTCCTACGCTATTATTAACCTCAATAACATTCAATAACAAGCATTTCCACTAATTTACAGTGTATTCTGAACACCTCACAATATAGTTATTAGTCCAAAACGTTGCAACAAGGTATCTTTCTGGACTGCGTAGAGGAGTGGGTCACCACAATATATTAAAAACCCTGAACTTTTATGAATCGCACCAATAAATGTACCTGGACTGCGTAGAGGAGTGGGTCACCACAATATATTAAAAACCCTGAACTTTTATGAATCGCACCAATAAATGTACCTGGACTGCGTAGAGGAGTGGGTCACCACAATATATATTAAAAACCCTGAACTTTTATGATTCGCACCAATAAATGTACCTGGACTGCCTAGAGGAGTGGGTCACCACAATATATATTAAAAACCCTGAACTTTTATGAATCGCACCAATAAATGTACCTGGACTGCGTAGAGGAGTGGGTCACCACAATATATTAAAAACCCTGAACTTTTATGAATCGCACCAATAAATGTACCTGGACTGCGTAGAGGAGTGGGTCACCACAATATATATTAAAAACCCTGAACTTTTATGATTCGCACCAATAAATGTACCTGGACTGCGTAGAGGAGTGGGCACTGGGCACCACAATAAAATATATAAAAAACCTTCAACAGGTCTGCATTACACTACACATACGGCTGCTCCTCCATCCTCTCCATCATATACATGTTGGAGTTTTAGCGTGTGACAACCTCTTGTTTTTGATAATGTCAGTGCATTTTGAATATTTTTCAATTTGCCCCACACCACTGAATGTACTTTATCTATGATACGCATCTATCTATCTTGACTGCGTAGTGTGGTGGCCCCGGTACACAATTTGGTACCGAGGCCACAATATAATTAAAAAACCCTCCACGTGTCAGAATTCCACCAAAAAAGGGTATGGACTGCGTAGTGTGGTGGCCCCGGTACACAATTTGGTACCGAGGCCACAATATAATTAAAAAATTGGGCATCAACTGTCACCGTTGTTTAATATATGATACACCTAAATATGGACTGCACAGTGGAGTGGCCCCGGTAGTAAATTTGGTGCCGGGGCCACAATAAAATAAATACACCCTCAACTGGTCTGAATTCCACCAAACAAGTATCTGGACTGCGTAGTGGGGTGGCCCCGGTACCCAATTTGATACCGGGGCCACAATACCTCCTCCAAACATGGTACAGACAATTCGTCATTGAGATCCCATCAAGTATGTTAAAGACAGACAGGGTCGAAGTGTTATTGGTTGACTTTGTAAACCAAAAAACTGTCCCTGTTGCACATAGTCGTGCAATGAAGACTGACTTTTTCATTTAAAGGCACCATCTTTCAAGTGTAGTGTTTGTAAGTCTAAGTCATATTATACTTTTGGTAAAATTGGTTTATTTTGTTCCTCTTTATGGTAACTACTAATAGAATTAAAGTATTAAATAGAAGCGGCAGTTCCTCTTTATGGTAATTAGTAATAGAATTAAAGTATTAAATAGAATTAAAGTATTAAATAGAATTAAAGTATTAAATAGAGTGGTATAGAGTTGTAGTGTGGTATAGATAGAGTGGTCCCCACAATATAATAATAAAACCCTCAACTGGTCTGAATTCCACCAAACAAGTATCTGGACTGCGTAGTGGGGTGGCCCCGGTACCCATTTTGATACCGGGGCCACAATAAAATAAATACACCCTCAACTGGTCTGAATTCCACCAAACAAGTATCTGGACTGTGTAGTGGGGTGGCCCCGGTACCCAATTTGATACCGGGGCCACATTACCTCCTCCAATTTCCAAGTGTAGTGTTTATAACATCTTAACACTACACTAATTCTAGCACGTCAAAACCTCTTGTTTTAAATAATGACAGGGCATTTAACTTTTGATTTAATTTATTGAATTTGTTGGCATTTTCTTTTACTTTTTGAACATGGCAAACGACTGTTGAATGGTCACATAATGCCAAAAAAAAAGTTGCAAGATGGAATTGTCCTTGGGCCCTCCCACCCACCCTTATGTTGTTGAAATAGGACATGCACACTTTAACAAACCAATCATTTCAGCGACAGGGCCTACCAAACAACTGTGGCTGAAATGATTGGTTTGTTTGGGCCCCCACACCAATAAAACTATTCATCTCTCCCTGTACAAACTAAACAGGCTCTACTGAGGAAAGATGTCGTCCTTATCCTCAACCTCTGATTCCTCTCCCCCTACAGTGTGTACTTCGTCCTCCTCACACATTATCAATTCGTCCCCGCTGGACTCCACAACCACAGTCCCTCTGTACTGTCTGGAGGGCAGTGCTGTACTTCATTGAGGAATTGATTATTCATTTTTATAAACATCATTTTTTCAACGTTGTGAGGAAGCAACCTCCTTCGCCGCTCACTGACCAGGTTCCCCGCTGCACTAAAAACTCTTTCCGAGTACACACTGGAGGGGGGACAACTCAGTTAAAAAATAGAGCCAGTTTGTACAGGGGCTTCCAAACTGCCTTTTGGAGTTCTACCACGTCACTACCTCTAGTTAATTTAGATTGCATGGCTTGTAAATATAAATACTTTGAAGATAAAAAAAAGCAGGCTGCACAGACTGTGGAGCTAGAAAGTGAAATTAAATGGACCACGTTACTTTGGTGGGTATCTATGCCCCCCCCCCCGCCCTACACTTGTAGTTGAATATAAATAAAGCAGCCTGCATAGACTGTAGAACTAGCAATTCAAATATACAAAGAAATGGACAAAGGCAGTTTGGTATCTGTCTGCATCAGATCCCCTCTCCACTAGGAGTAAAACAGAAAACTTTTCAGCCGTTATATAATCTAGAATATAAATAGAAATTGAGAAATGCAATTTGGTATCTGTCTGCATCATAATCATCAACATCCTTCTCAGCGCCAGCTACATCAATATCCTCCTCCCAGTGTACAACATTCACACCTTCATTAGCCAAATCTGTAACTGGACTGTGGGTGATCCTTCCAGCATATGCAGAGGGCGTGCTGCAAATGCTGGATGGAGTCACCTCTTCCCGTACAGTGATGGGAAGGTCAGGGTTCACAACCAACAACACCCTTGGACTCGCCTTGGGGATTTGTGATGTCATCTGTTTAGAAGGCAGAGTTCTTTGCTGTTTTGTTGTTGTTGCTGACAGCATAACTCTCTTAAATTTTTTGTGGGGGGGGGAGGAGGGCTTAGATCCTTGGGTGAAGCTGGACCACTAGTCATGAACACAGGACAGGGCCTAAGCCGTTCCTTGCCACTACTTGTCGTAATTGGCATATTGCCAACTTTACGTTTCTCCTCAGATGATTTTAAGTTTCTTTTTTTGCTGTTTTTTGAGAACTTGGGCTTTTTGGATTTTACATGCCCTGTACTAGGAGATTGGGCATCGTGCTTGCCAGACGACGTTGATGGCATTTCATCGTCTATGTCATGACTAGTGGCAGCAGCTTCAGCATTAGGAGGAAGTGGGTCTTGATCTTTCCCTACTTTATCCTCCAAATTTTTGGTCTCCATTATATGTAGCACAGGATACTGCAGAATGTGTGAACTTGGTAATATTGCAGTACCAATGGACTTATACTGCTGGATTGGTTTTGCAAATTTGGTTATAATTATATATTTTTTTTTTAATTTTTAATTTTTTATTTTTTTTTACTTTTTTTTTATTTTTTAAAAACTTGGGAATAATGGGGAAATAACTATGCCCTTGAAGCACAGAGCACAGGACACAGCACCACTGGACTGAACAGGACACGGCACAGGACCCAGCAGCACTACGGAACTCAGCAGGACAGAGCACAGGACACAGCACCACTGGACTGATACTGCAGAATGTGTGAACTTTGTAATATTGCAGTACCACTGGACTTTTACTGCTGAATGTGTGAACTTGGTAATATTGCAGTACCAATGGGCTTATACTGCAGGATCGGTTGTGCAAATTTTGTGGTAATTAAAAAAAATTAAATTCGTTTTTGGTATTTTTTTAAATAACTTTTTTTTATTTTTTTAAACACAGGGGAATATTGGGGAAATAACTATGCCCTTAGAAGCACAGAGCACAGGACACAGCACCACTGGACTGAACAGGACACGGCACAGGACCCAGCAGCACTACGGAACTCAGCAGGACAGAGCACAGGACACAGCACCACTGGACTGATACTGCAGAATGTGTGAACTTTGTAATATTGCAGTACCACTGGACTTTTACTGCTGAATGTGTGAACTGGGTAATATTGCAGTACCAATGGGCTTATACTGCAGGATTGGTTGTGCAAATTTTGTGGTAATTAAAAAAAATTAAATTAGTTTTTGGTATTTTTTTAAATAACTTTTTTTTATTTTTTTAAACACAGGGGAATATTGGGGAAATAACTATGCCCTTAGAAGCACAGAGCACAGGACACAGCACCACTGGACTGAACAGGACACGGCACAGGACCCAGCAGCACTACGGAACTCAGCAGGACAGAGCACAGGACACAGCACCACTGGACTGATACTGCAGAATGTGTAAACTTTGTAATATTGCAGTACCACTGGACTTTTACTGCTGAATGTGTGAACTTGGTAATATTGCAGTACCAATGGGCTTATACTGCAGGATTGGTTGTGCAAATTTTGTGGTAATTAAAAAAAATTAAATTAGTTTTTGGTATTTTTTTAAATAACTTTTTTTTATTTTTTTAAACACTTGGGAATATTGGGGAAATAACTATGCCCTTAGAAGCACAGAGCACAGGACACAGCACCACTGGACTGAACAGGACACAGCACAGGACCCAGCAGCACCACTGACCTCAGAAGGACAGAGCACAGCACACAGCACCACTAGACTGATACTGCAGAACACAGCACAGCACAGCACAGCACAGCACAGAACTAAACAGCACAGCACAGAACTAAACAGCACAGCACGAGATCTACCAGGACAGAGGACCACCTAACACACCCTCCCTCTACCCTGATCAATGCCCGAGTGAAGATGGCGGCGACTAGCGGGGAATTTATAGGATCCGAGTATCGCGAGATCCGACAACGGGATTATGAGTCAGAGCCTCAGTTTCAGATTTGAATTTGGCGCCAATACCCGGATCTGTCTCGGATCCGACTCGGATCGGCAACGTTCGGGTGGGCTCGGATTTCATAAATCCGAGTGCGCTCATCCCTAGTCGAAATATAGTAGTATTTATATGTAATAATATAAATTATATGCATATCAGTAAAACATATGGTACAGGTTGAAGGAATCTAGTCATGTGTTGTATCATAATAATCCTCTTCGCATTTGCGACTGTCCGGTTCACTCTGCGAAGGAATCGCAGAGTGCATACGCAAGTTATTAATGTTAAGGAATTATGGACTATTATGACTGAGTAATCTTGGCGGGAAGATCAGAGCTCATCCCCTGGAGAGATGACCCCCTCCTTTGGATTCCTGAGCTTAAACTAGCCAATGATTGACAACCCCTTGGACCTTCCTGAAACCTGGACCAATAGAAGCAAGCTATACCATCTGCATTGTTTTACTGTATTTCTGTGTGCATATAAGCAGCAGCTCCTCATCTAGTGTTCAGACATCTTGTCCCCAGACTTCAGGATTGAATGACTGTACACTGGATCCAGAGCGCCTGCGATAAGTAACGGCTGTACTTATTATTACTTTGCTTGATTATATTCTGCTACCTTAAGAGAATAAATCTTTGTGCGTTGGAAACACAAATCGAGATTCGACAATCGTTATTGGTTAGCGACAATACGCATTTAACAGGTTCATAGACATAGAATGTCGTCTATGTACCGAAACCAACCAAGGACGTGGGGTAGGTAGGGATTGTTGTTCCAAATATTGTTGTTTTCCCAATGAGCCACAAACAGGTTCACATAACTGGGCACGAATTTCGTGCCCATTGCAGTTCTGCAAACCTGTTTGTAGTGACTCCCATTGAACCAAAAATAATTGTGGTTTAGAATAAGCCATATTCCTTCCATAATGACGTCAACCTGTTCCGCTGGAATGTTGGCCTTAGTGGTGAGCATGTGTCTCACATGCTCGCATCCTACCACATGTTTAATGACAGTATAAAGTGAGGTGACATCACATGTCACAAGGGTGCATCCTGTTTTCCATTGTACATTTTCCAATATCTGTAATACATGGCCAGTTTCCCAAAGATAATTTTTTTTCTGGAGTACTACAGGTTGGAGTAAAGTATTTATGTAGCTAGAGAAGTTAGTTGTCAAGGAATTGGGAATTGATACCTGAGACTAATAGTCTGCCTGGTGCGGCGATAAGTGTCTTGTGTATTTTGGGTAAACAATATATTACTGAAAGTCTTTGGTTCTGGATAAAGAGATACTGGTACTCTATTCAAGAGCTTTCCCAGCTCACTGTTATAAATTATTGTGGGGTCATGGGGCAGGGGTTTGTAAGTAGAACTGTCCTCCAATTGTCTCTCTAATTCCTGCAGATATTTGGTTTTGTCCAAAACTGTAATCCCACCCCCTTTGTCAGCAGGTTTGATGACAATTTTCTTGTTTTGTTCCAGGTCTCTCTTTTCGACTTGGTGATGTTTCTTCTAATATTTGGGTATCTTTCTTTATGATTGATGGGCATCGCCTCAAGGTCGTTTTCGACTAACTTTTGAAATAACTATAAACGGACCCCTATATTGACTGGGGTAAAAGGTGGACGTTTTTAAGAGTGGTGTGTATGAACCTTGGACTTTCCTCGGTTTTGGTGGATGGTTTTTCTTTGGATGTTAGTTGGGTATTAAGGAAAAACATTTTCAAGGTGATATTTCTAATGAACTTGTGGAGGTCGATGTAAGCTTCAAATTTGTTTAGAGATTTAGTGGGCGCAAATTTGAAGCCCCTATTGAGTAATTCTGTTTGGAGTTTTGTAAGTGCCATGCTGCTCAAATTGAAAATGCCTGTTGGTTGGGTTTCATCGGCTATTTCTTTAATTTCGTTTTGGGTCTTGTCCCTAATTCTCTTACTTCCCTTGCTTCCCTTCCCCTCTCCTTGTTTTCCCGTTGTGATCCTGGCCTTCCCTTTCATTTTTTGAGGCTCACTGGGCTCGATTGATCTACATTGAATCGTGTCAGTTTCAGGGTGTTTGTGAAGTTCCTTGGGCCAATTCTAAAAAATGATCAATGCAGCTATCAGCATCAGGTTCTTCAATTATAGGATTGTCCTGATGTTTCTCAACTTATTTGAGTTTGTCTCGCAGATTGGACTACCCTTGTGTTAGTAAGCATTATGCATCACTTTCTCATTTTTTTGTGGCCTTCTTTTACGGTCTTAACATAGATTTTTATTCTATTGTTATTCACTTTGTTAGTTGGGGTGCCTAGGTTTCTGGGATCTAACGGTTTATAGATCCTTTTTCTATCATTGGGCTTTGGCAGTTCTTTATTAGATCGAACCTCGGTTGTCTCCATCTAGTGTAAGTATTGTAAGAGTTCATAGGTTTGGGGTGTTGGGGTCTGTGTATATGCGTATCCTGTTTCTTTGTATGGGTATGGTAACCTAGGTGTAGATCTTTGAGATCCTTTATGAATTTCCCTTATTTTGTTTTTACTATTTCTTCCTCAATCCTTTTGATTTTGCTGAAGGTAAGTGTCTCTAATTTCTTGTAGTCTTCTAAGTGTTTAATTGGACTAAGCTTGTCTTGTATTAGTTCTAATTCTTCATTGATTTTAGACGGAGAGAATTCTCTAGTTTCAAGAAATAGTTTCCTAAGGGAAAATGAGCATGTGTCCAGGGTTTTATTCCATTTATATATGAACTCATTATCATATGGGGTGAAAGTGGGGATCTTTTTTACAAGTAATCCTCTAGGGATGATGTTGTTCTCAATGTATTTGCTTAGGGTTAGGGACTCCCAACAATATTTAACCTCTAGGGTGAGGAGCTTCTCATATCTCAAAAAATTTGAGCAAAAACTGTCTTCATCAACCTGCAGGTTTATTACTCTATCTTTCTTCCTTGTGAAAATATCCCCTACCCTGGCTAATCTTTCATTTCTGATGTTGCATTGCATTACTAAATGGGAGGGTGTGGATGCTGTTGGTAATTTCCTAGGGACTTGGAAGTTAGAATAGAGGGTGAATCGTGGAAATACTGCACTTCCTGGAAATTTAGGTGCAGCAGTTGTATGGAACAAAATGACAACAAGGGGAGGACGGTCCCCACCACCCCTGGGATTAAATGGAGTTGTAGAGTAGAGTCCCAGTGCACAAATAAGTATGTATTGAAGGATGTGCGTTGATTATGGGTAATAGTGGAAGTGGAAGTGAATGAAGTTTAATAAAATGTTTTTATTCACACTTTGAGAAATCAAACAAACAAAGCAACTATACACTAGAAGTGCACCGTAGAGCTCTGCCCACCGCACTGAACACCACTTATTGCCTCCCAATCAAAGCACTGGTCAGAAGCTCACTATTATCCCTGAGGAAGCCTGCTATTGCATAAGGGGCGAAACACGTGGAATTATTCTACCCGATACCATCCTACCATTTGCTAATACACTGTCCTTTGGTACAGTCTACTAACACACTTTTTTCCTCCTATCATTTGCTAATAAACTGTCCTTTGGTACAGTCTAATAACACACTTTTTGCCTCCGTTGAGGCTCTGCATTACCGCTGTATCTACATTGAGAATGGCCACGGCCACCAGCAGCTGACAGCCGAACTAACATCCACAGCCGCTATGCACTACTACGCATGTGCAACAGCCGAGCCCTCATTCGGACCTTGGGACCGCTAGCAAACACAGCCCTAAATGAATTTGGAGAAGTAAAAGATGTGTTCCGGAGGAGAAATGAAGAGGGGTATGTCTACACAGCCTCGTTAGGCTGCATCAACAACTTTTTAGGAGATTCGTATACAACAGTGGAACAAACTCTGGAGTTCAGTCTTCTACAGATTTCATACCATCATTACACACTTGTAACTATATGGACTAGGTCTCTGCAGACCATTTGCTTGATTAGAGTGCTTTAGCCCTGTGAATCATTCCATTGTATGACACCAAGAAGCTCAAAGCAAGGGACTGTCCATTTGCTACACCAGTTCCCTTGGATTACCATTTAAAAACATGGTTCATTGCTATTTGCATGTTTTATGGAATCTTTTGTGGGACATTCCACTTGGAGTATAATAATAGAATTGTTTACACATTTATCATCATTGAGTACCTGCCACAACCACCATAAGCACCAAATTATACGCTTGCATGTATTTTTGCTATCAAGTGGGCCATCTACTCTCTCTCTCTCTCTCTCTCTCTATATATATATATATATATATATATATATTTATTTATTTACATACATATACTCTATAGACACATATACACTGTATACATACATATATATATATATATATATATATATATATATATATATATATATATCACAAAGGTAAGATACATAAAATGGCGCTTGTAGCAAACAACCAATATAAATAATAATAAAAGTCCAGCATAAAGTCAATACTTCTTAAAGACACACTTCCCATGTGCAGGCGGTTGCCAATCCTCCTTGTGCCAAGCGGTGTAGCATGGAAATAACCTATAAAAAAAGAATGGAGGAGGAGGCGCACAATAGTGTAGTATGATAATATAAAATGGAACCACACAGGAATCCACAGTAGGACCTTATCACCAGTGAAGAGAAAACCAGAGACTGTAATGCATCACCCGAATACAGTAGTGAGGATGTATGCGTACCAGAAGTATAAACTTTATAGCTTATCTCAGATGTAGTCACAGTGACTGAATAGCAGATCCCTCATATGGCATGGAAAGAAACACCCAAATCACACTTGTGCAGATATATGCGTGCCAGAAATAAAAACTTTTCAGCTTATCTGTACTGATATTCCACAGATTATCATGGACTGGTCACACTTTCTTCATAACTGGATGCACAGCTAATAACCTTAGAGGATGGAGTAAACAAAGGACCAAAGATGTAATATCTCAATAAACACTTTATTAAAAAATAGTAGCCACTTACATATCAAGTAGCAGATAGTGAGCCTATCTGTAAAGGACCAACTCCCAATATAATAGGGAGAGCAGCAAGGATTCTCAACGCTTTTCGTCTGTGATGACAGACTTTATCAGGAGAAAAAAGATATTATTAGCCCTCATAACGTATATATATATATATATCTATATATCTATATATCTATATATATATATATATATATATATATATATATATATATATAAATGTCTAGTGGCGTGTGTTAGTCTGTCTGTCTGTGTGTGTGTGTGTGTGTGTGTGTGTGTGTGTGTGTGTGTGTGTGTGTGTGTGTGTGTGTGTGGAAAAAAATAAAACCAAGCTGCTGCGCCACCTGCTGGGCGGAGTTATACACTGACCTACTAAATTCTTAGTGTGTGTGGAAAAAAAAATTCAGAAAGGGCTGAAATTTGGTATACTAAGATGTTTTTAATTTGTTAATTTAATTTGTTAATTGTTAAAAGTGTTTATAAAGATTTAAAAAAAATATATATATATATTTCTTGAAGGAGAAGTGACAGTTGGGAGTGGTTGGTGGTTGCCGGGGGTGACAGTGGGGAGTGGTTGGTGGTTGAGGCCTGGGCTATGGCCCAAATTCATGACAAGAACCTTTTTAACACCTTAAGTAGCTTGATTTGACTAGAATGCATGAGTATCATGCACGGGTTAACTTGTATCTATATATATATAGAGAGAGAGAGAGAGAGAGCGAAAGAGAGACACTACCAATATTACCCATAACCATCACATATCCTTCAATACAAATTTATTTGTGCCCTGGATCTCTACCCTACAACTCAATTTAATCCCAGGGGGGTTGGGGATCTCCCCCTGTTGTCATTTGGTTCCATACAGTGGCTGCACCTACATTTCCAGGAAGCGCAGTATTTCCAAGATTGACCCTCTATATATATACTGGGACTGAGATCTATGGAAGGTGGGGAATAGTTTCCGCTATCAATAAAAGAAAAGCTCTCATAGGAAATAATGAGTAGAGCGGTGTTCTTGTGAGAGACTATAGTTGGTAATCACTGCTTTGTAAAATGGGCCAGAGGTAGGGCCATGGGTGCCCTAGGTGCATCTCCTCAGATACCACCCTCTTTCCCCTGCTTCTTACCTTGTGTGGAGCAAGAGGGGGGTGGGAGGCATCTTCTGCTCATCCGTGTCAGACTGAGAAAAGAGGAACGTGCACATGTCACAATGATGTCAAATTACGGATATTTTGCTTTACAACCATTTTTAAATATGACTTCTTCTAGCTTTCTTCTACAATAGCAAGTAGCTTAAACTTTTTAGTAGTGTCGCTATAATCAGCTTTAGAATTAAAACCCCATCATATACTGTATTTTCTCAGAGCTTTTTTAAACCCTATTTACTTTTTTCATTGCTGACCCAAAGAAACCTTTCTCCTTAAAAACCTTTGAGAAATACATTTGCTTTCACAATTTATAGTAGTAATATTGTTGATCATGAGTCTAGTTTTTAGGGCAATAATCAGAGAAGTTACAATGGCTAATTTGGAATTTGTTTAAAGAATCTATGTTCAGTTTCGCAGTCTGTTTAGGTGATTTTTCCATTAGACATGACAAATAGCCTGCCTTCGGGACATTACAGCCACGCTAATTCTGTCTAGACCACAGAAAGATTTTCATGTTTCTCTAATTGATTTTCTTGGATGGAATTTTCAGCTATTTTTAATTGAGTAAGGAATATGATGACTTAGTGATATTTTACATTTCACAAATATTTACAGGTTCCCATGTTTTGATATATCCTAATATGTTTGACATTACACGTGCAACATTCTAAACCTTCACCTAGCAAATTTCCTTTGCACTCTTCGATCTGTATACGTGGTAGTGGCTTGTTGCTTTTGTTTTGCTCTCCAATCTGAGTTTTCCTGTTGATGACTGAAACACTGAACAGACAATTATGTTCAATTATAGAAGGCCCACTTGAAACTGCCTTTAGAAATGATTTTGCCAAATGTTCCTATTTTACCTCTGACATATTGATCTAACTCACACTTCTTTATAAATGGGAATTTCTCTCCTGATGAGGGACTGTTCAATGTTGACTACATTATGGAGATCACCACACTTTTAAAGGGACAGACACAACATGCATCTTTAAAGCTCATTTACTCTATCTTCGTACTTTGAGGATCAAGGGTCTTCATAACATGCAGTGATCGGTATAATTGAAACATCTATATGGAACTTGATATTTCTTTTTTACTTGCAGAGAAAACATTAATTCTCCAAAAAATAAAAAATGATAAAGGTTTGAAAGCCACAACACTTCCACCAAAGAAGACCAGATGAAGTAATTCCCGGTGGGTATGTCATGTTGGTTATTATTGTAGCTAACAGTAATGGGGAAGATATTAGCTTTCATTTAATGCAAGTAGCCTTAAGTGGAATTCGCATTTAAACAGTCTCTGGAGATATCATAAAATGAATACCCTCCTTCTTTCATGGATAGAGTGGATCAAAATGGAGACTCTACATAGACTTCTGTTCTTCTTGCTGTCCCACATCATACCCTTAAAATTATACAACTGATTTGAATTCTGAAAAAAATTAAGCTTATTTTGAAATATCCAAACACTTGATTCTGCTTCCACACAAGCCTAGAGATAACCTCTCAGGTCCAAATACTGTATAGCAAAATATTGCAAAGCAGAACACACTGCCCTGACATTAGTTAACATGAGGCACAGCTTAGCATTGCGGGCACACTTCTAAATCATTTTGTCCCTCAGAGTCGGCCTACACACTTTTGCTGCTTATGCTTTTTTTCCACCCCTGTGCTGTTCCCAATTTGCCACTTTTTGAACTGGTCACATTCCAACATCAATGTTAGTTAGTCTTCTGTGCAGTACCCACATAACTCAAGGTCTTGTGAACAAAATGCTACCTCTTTTTTGCGTGCAAATTATATACTGGCCTTTTTATTTGTGTAGTGGATATATTGTCTGGTGATCACCGATATCTAGCAAAGTGCACCACTGTTTGAAAAAGTGGACACCCCTATTTCAAAAAAGGTTGTTGCCTTTTCTACAGCAGTCATGATGGAGGTGATAGAGGTTCTTTTTAGAGCCTCCACCGATCCCTGGTCTTTTTGTTATTTTCTACAGTCTAGAGCTTTTATTGCAAGTGATCACTAAAAAATATTTTCTAATGGGCACCACTGTTGGAAATAGTGAACTTATCTTTTTTAAACAATTCCCATGACAATAGCAGCCATGATGTGAGCAGCACGGTGGCTAAGTGGTTAGCACTTCTGCCTCACAGGGCTGGGGTCATGAGTTCAATTCCCAAACATGGCCTTATCTGTGTGGAGTTTGTATGTTCTCCCCGTGTTTGCGTGGGTTTCTTCCGGGTGCTCTGGTTTCCTCCCACACTCCAAAAACATACTAGTAGGTTAATTGGCTGGTATCAAAATTGACCCTAGTCTCTCTCTCTCTCTTTCTCTCTCTCTCTCTCTCTCTCTCTCTCTCTCTCTCTCTCTCTCTCGCTCTCTGTGTAAGTTAGGGAATATAGACTGTAAGCTCCAATGGGGCAGGGACTGATGTGAATGAGATCTTTGTTCAGCGCTGTGGAATCAGTGGCGCTATATAAATAAATGGTGATGTCCGATGTTGAGGTTCTTTTACAGCCTCCCCCATCCTGGACAGGGCCATCTTTTCCATTGGGCACGATGGGCAGGTGCCCGCCCGGGGGCCCCATAGGCAGGGCTCTTAATTAGAATAAATAATCCTGCAAAAGAAAAAACCTGCAAAAAAAACCTTAAAGGGTCACCGAGGATGTACATCTATCTATCTCTATATATCTATATCTGTATCTCTATACATCTATATCTCTCTATCTCTCTCTCTCTCTCTCCCTCTCTCTCTTCTCTCTCTCTCTCTCTCTCTCTCTCTCTCTCTCTCTCTATATATATATATAAATATATATATATATATATATGGGCCCCAGTGCACTGCTTTGCCCGGGGGCCCATAATGTTGTTAAGATGGCCCTGATCCTGGACTCTTTTTTATTTGTCGTAATGAAGAGGTTTTACTGTCTGTTGGTCACAAGTGATCACCAGAGAATATCAGGCAATGGGTAACCTCATTTAATAGAATGTCTGTAGCCAGGACAAGGGAAACAGAGGCTCTTTCTGAACCTTTCCCCATCACTGTGCTTTCTTCCTAGTGCTGGTGACATGTGCACATTGGCATCCCTTGCTTAATCCCCTTGCTACGATGATGGAGAAAGGAAATACACACAGGTGAAGACTTCTTTTCTCTCTGGAACAATGTGCACAGATGGTGTATATCAGCAGGTTGAGTTCCACTTGTCTTTACCAGTGAAATGGTTAATGATTAGCTTCTCTCTTATACATATCTAATTATTTTTTTTCTCAAGAAATCATATGTAAATCAGACAAAAGTAGATTGCATGTAACATAAATTGCTACTAACAGATCAAAATATTTATTGATCCAAGACAATGCTTCTGGTTGTCACAGAAAAATATCAGCCTCCAGTGGGCAAAAAATGAATACATTAATGAGTAAACAAAACTGTTGTGACTTTCAAATAAAGAAGTTCTATACTATAACATACACAAAATAGTGTTCTGCAATACAATATATGAAAAACTAGGCTTTGTTTCACTTTAAATGATTATAAGCAGGGCCATAACTAGGGCTGTGCGAGAGGGGCGACCGCCCAGGGCGCAACACTGAAGGGGGGCGCAATTTAGGAATATTTTAGGTTCATTTGGTTAAAATTGAGGGATAGGGGGGCGACATTTGTCTTTTTTTGCCCCAGGCGCTAGAATTCTAAGTTACGGCTCTGATTATAAGTCTATCTTAATTTAATTTGCAGCAATGTCATTTAGCATGTTTTTACTATGGATGTCACCAAGTCTAGGTGTGTCAAGTTCCATGTAAGATCACATTAATTTTCCTTGAGATGAGTGAAGCTGTTTATAAATGTTGTGTAAAGAAAGTTTAGTGGTCATCCAGGATGTTGTGCAGCAGAGGTGCATTTTTTGTTTTCTGAGTCCACACTGCATTTACAAATTTGCATTTCGCTGAATGTCTAGTGTATGGATAGAGATGGGATGATGATGATCAATTCATTCTGCTGTGTACTGTGGATGAGATAGGGTGGGAAATCATAAGACCAGTTTATGCCGGTGAAACGTGCAAGATTTCTTATCCAAATTAGGCACTGGTCGAATATTTTGTGGAACAGTTTTGAAAAAGTTCCCTCATTTCCATAGAATCCCAAAATCAAGCCAGTGGACTTGTACCTACTTATTTGTGACTTTAACATCCTTGTAATTTACATTAAGACATACATTTTCCCATGTAATACAACAATTTTCTCTATTGTCTGCAGTAAAAGGAACAAGATACTGGAAGAACATTAATTATGGACAAAAGTGAAAGAAGGTATTAGAGAAAAAAAGTGTCTGTAATATACACAGAAAAGCTTTGCAAATTGCGGCCTTCATAAAAGACGTCTTTGGCCATTATGTCCAAACAATAGTGTATCCTGAATGTCCTTCGCCCTCTCACCCTTCCTCTACAAGGGGGAATAACCATGTCAGCAGAATTCCACGCACCCCACAGCTCCCTGTTTAGAGAACACCTCCTTGTTCCACGCAGTTCGACATATTCAGGGCACATAGAGAGAGAGAAAGAGAGATATGAAAACTGAACAGCTTGTTATTTTGGCAACAATACAACCCAAATCTTGTTATGTTAGCAAAAGGAAGCAGAGACTTGAGACAAGTCATTCCAGCTTGTTAAGAGAAGGAGGTCTGGTGATGAATGGGGAACTGGATATGTTATTTGTCTTAATTTAGATGAATTTGAAGTGGTGATGATAATTACAGATCTGCACTCTAAGTTTCTCTCTGTAGTGAAGGATTCTTTTATCCTTGATCCCATGAGACACTTTCGCCCTCTCTTTATATCACAAACTAAGTGAAAGGATACTGCTGTTACAGGAAATGGCCCTCTTAAAGAGCCCCCATATTATTATTCTTTTCATCTTGCTGCGAGTGTAGAAGTGGCAAACTTGTTAAGCGCAGAATGTAGTCTTTTTGGGAATATTTTACTATTAGCTAACTAGAAGCTGCATTAATCTCAGTGTCTCTGTTACTCTGTCCTCACTGGGACAGAATACTGTGCATAGACTTTTGCTCTATTTTATCACATTGTCCCAACATGAGCAAGGAAGATTGTTTTAAAAACCTTTTCTTAAGGTCATCTGACTCCCTTGTTGTGGGAGGAACATGTTTAAACAAATTATCCTTTGTTATCTACGAAGTTAAGGCGATTATACGATTATATTGAGTTAATGTATATAACCCTATTTCTGAAACACTTATGACCCTAGTTTAGAGTTAGGAGTCAATCCAGCTAGAAGGTGCAATTATTTTTCCTTGGCAAAACCATGTTGCGCTGCAGTGGGGTAAATTTAAAATGTTCTGATAGATTTAGAGTTGGGAGGGTTTGTATTTAAAGCATAAGAATAATACTAGATTTGTATGCTACATGGAAAGGTAGACAGCATTGTTCTTGCATTTATAAAAAAAAATTGCATCCTTTACATTGCAACTTGGTGTGTCCAGTCCTATTTAAAACACTCATTATGGTGACTTTCAAAGGAAGTCCACAGTGGCCATATTTTACCCCCTGCCAACTCTTGTCCCTTTATGTTGAGACCATGGGACATCACCTGTTGGTATAACCAATTCCTTTTCCTAACCTCACTAATCTTTAGTAGCAACAGGATGTCCAGTTTAATTTCTTCCACTAATATCTCACAAAGTGGTCTATGCATCAAGGTAATTTTCCACTTTAAAGATGCAGAAACAGCTGGTTCCGCATCTTTTACGCAAGTTTCCTATGTATTATCTGCCTAACGGAGGAGATTTCATAGAAATCTCCTCCATTTAGGCTAACACCGTGCAACATCGCAGTCCCCATAGATAACTATGGGAACTGCGATGTTCTGCAATGCATAAAGCTTTGATAAGCTTTGCATTGCACGGACAGGTAACGCCATCTCAGGATGCCGTTACCTGTCATTTCCTATGGGATTCTGCTGCAGCCTCGCTGGCTTTGCAGAATCCGGTACAGTGGAAGTGCTGTGCAAGATCGCAGGAGAGGGGTCACTTTGCCAGGGCTCCCAGAGTAGCCCCAGCATGGTGCATTTTAGTGTTACCTAAATATGCATCACTGCGATGTGCATCGATGCATATTTAGGTGTACCGCATCTTATTGATGCATAGACCCCAAAGTGTGAATGGGAGCTTTAAAAGTTTGTCAGGTTATATTTCTAAACATTTCAAATCAGTGTTGACATTTCAAATTTTCCACTTCCCAAAGCCATAAGACCAAACCCAACCCTAGCAAAGAGCAGCAGCAAGACCCAGGTCAAGCTTCCCTACTGTAATAGTCACCTCATGCACTCTGACTGGCAGGTTATTTTATATACAGCACTGTACATGGGATGTTTATTAATTTGCATCAGCAACTCTTTCGGTTAAGCTTACAGTCTAATGTCACTACCATATACATCCTATATATGGTCAATTTAGACTGAAACCAATAAAGCTATTGGTATGTTTTTGGACTGCGGAAGTAGCCAGGGCAGCCAAATGGAAACCTCAAATAACAAGTGAAACATTCAAACTTCAGCCAGATAGCACTTTAGCAGTAATGGAACCAAAGGTGCCAGAGATACAATGCAGTAATTCTTACCTAGGTTCTATATTTTGAGTTTTTATGATATGTGGTTTTCATGAATTACCATATTGTATTATGATTTCTATAGAATAACTAAAGATAAGGGGCACCAAATGATGATATAATCGGCATAGATAGTGGATTATCATAATAGGTAGTGAGTGGCCTTGCACCAAACAAATTAACTGAATGGTTTATCTGTATAGTCCTTGGAAATCCCTGAGGTTCCACCATTGAATGGATATAAACCTGCACAGGTCCCTTGCGGTCTCCAAGAAAGAATAGAGGAACATATATAGTGTGGTAAAAATGTAACCATTTTATGAAAGTTAAAAATACACATACATAAAAGAATAAAAAAATTGTATCTGGATAACCAGGTTGAGAACAAGTTTCAAAGAAGTTTGGTACCTTAGCTAGGAGTACCTGCTGTCCATATTGCCTCACAGGGGCACCAGCAAAGATTCTCTGCTTCAGAATTAAAAGGCAGACCAGTAGACAAGCTAAGTGATGGCTGGTATTGGCCAGAAGTTGTATAAGCGCACAGGTCATTTGAGATCCTGCATTTGGGCCATGCAAGAGTTATGTTTTATCTGGTGTGTATATGCCAGGCACTGACCAATCATAAGAGGTTTTAACGGGGACGGTCTGGGACTCTGAGACTTTATATAACATAAGCATAGGTGGTTTTCTTCCTCTTGTCCCTTAGAATGTTATTAATTTATTTTTGGAGGCTGATGAGGGTGAACTAGGTCTTTTAATTAAATGGGAATGTTAATAATTTAATTTGGGGGCTGTTGAGGGGTGAAATAGGTTAATTCATTAAATGAGAATGTTAGTAATTTAATGCAGGGTAGGTGTGGAATATGTCTATTTATTAAATGGGAACACTACTAATTTAATGTCTGTGTTGATGGGGGATAGGTCTGTTTATTAAATGTTTTTAATTTAATGGCGGGCTGGTTAGGGGGAAGGGGTCTAATTATTAAACTGGGTGCTGTTAATTTAACATTAATTAATTAACATTAATTAACATTAATTAATTATTAAATGTAAATGCTATTAATTAAATTCTGGAGCTGTTTATTAAACATAAAAGGCTACCGACTTATTAGCCAACTAGTTGTGAAGAGGGAGGCCTAGATTGTTCACTTACTGCGCAAATTTCAAATAGGGCCTCAAAATTCCAGGATCCGACCAAGCAGCAACATAGCATAAGACACCAGCAGCAGCATAAAGAAGTCAAAGCTACAACAGGTAGGAGAGTGCAGCACCCTGTTGGAGAAAGACATTGTTCTTGCAAAGGTCTAGGCATTTCCCCTTTGGTGATGCGAAAATGCTGAAAGGCAACATTTACTCCCACTGTTCTGTTTTGCCAAGGGCATTAAAAAGTCTAGTAACGACTCTGCTAGGCGGCTTAAGACCCGTATATATGAAGAATCAAATGTCCACTAGATGATCCCTACACGTTTAGTTTCTGACATCTTTAGGGAGCTAGATCCATGTTTTTAATTAATTATTGTATCAACAAAGTGTATCTATGTATATCAAATTAAAGTGTTTGTTTTTGGTCACTACTGGTAAGTAATATCACCAGATGCACAATAGTGTCAAAGTCTATCTTCTTTCTGCTTCCGAGACTTAGTAGTTGTACAGTTACTTGCTGTCTGTATTCATATTGTACATATGTATTTATTTATGTTACAAAGTGTGAGAGAAAGATGTAACTAAGGTATCATTTTCCATTAACAGATGTCTTTATGTAGGTTATCTGAGCTATTTAGTGGTCCCTCTGCAGAATGATTTATGCTACAATGTCACCTAATATATCTCTAAGTAACAGCATAAAAGAGCTGTCTATAAAAAAGTGATGGTGTTGCTACATTTCTCAAATGATTCATCACTGGCTTTAAAATTAGAAAAACAGGTAGAGCATCCGGGCTGGAAAGATAAAATGGGTGGTAATTAGGAATGATTAGAGTGATGCCAGCAGCCTGTCTAAGTTTAGAGAGACATTGGCAAGAAGACTTTATAGAGCAGACTCCAGGCTTTAATGTCTTCTCTCAGTTACTGAAATGAATGAAAACGTATAGCTTCAGCTATATCTGCCTGTGACAGTCTCATTTGTGACCTTGTTTCCGTGAAACCTTACATGATGGATTTGTGTACGAGTAGTCCCTGTGTGACAACCCATGAGTTTCATCTGAGCAATTTAAACACCCCCAGCTCTGGGTATCCAGGCAACACACTGTGTTTTACTTAAAAGCGATGTTAGAAGAAGCATTTTCTTTCCTGTCTTTCTCAAGGGTCAAAAAATCAAGATATTTTGGCCGCTGGGTCTGATCTGCACTTTAGTGTCAAAAGGGAGAATTAGGTGACACTGAAATTGCAGATGACAAATTTGATGCCATTATATCTCTTTGTATTTCTCAGTGTAAGATCTTGGTTGTGGTCTGAAATAAAAACTAGACTCTCAGGGTAAAGATCTGGGCAGATATGTCAGACTTTAAAAACTTCATGGGTACAATTCACGCCTTTAATACTGAACAAGCAAAGAAATCTGTAGCAATTTTCCAGAGTGTCACTGCAAACTTTAATACTGCTTTTACAAATAAGATAGCATTGTTATATAATATGCCATGACACTCAGACTGTTGAATTAACCTTGCATTCTAAAGTGGTTGGAAATAGATACTACACCACAAGTCAGCTAAATATACTTAAACTGTATGATCAAGTCAGAATCTTGCATCTCTGAAGCAGAGAACAGAAGCAAAATAGTTCTTACTTTGGCACATCATTATTTAAATTGCCCAACACACTTAGTGCAACATGGGTTATCTAACCGTCAATATCTGTTTTTATTTTAACCAGATAGTGAGAAATTTCTGGCATTCTGACATCATAATGATGTCACATGTGTGCTGTTGCCAGTAATGACAGCGGAAGGGAGTTTATTTTCAGACAGGAAAACATAAATATCCACTCCTTTATAGCATTTTGATGACCAGTTATTATGGGGGTACTAGAAATCCTGTTCATTCATGGTACATCTAGCTTACATTCGATATAAAAATCTCTGACAGGAATGAGGTGACTTTATGGTTAACACTATAACTCTTAAAACTTTGTCTCTTGCTGCTCCCTCTGAATCTCTCACCCACTCAATATTCCTTGTGTTACTTCTCTAGCATCTGTAAAAATGTCAACAGAAAATTATATACATCTGTATTCTTGTATAGTGCTGCCAGCACTCACAGTCCTGTAACACAGAACACTGGGACCCAGCACATATAAAGTATTAAGTATCTTATTTTTGCTCTTTTAGGGACTGTATACATAGTCATTTTCTTATGGTCTAAAGCAATCACAGCGAGTGAACTCATTTTCTGGAAACATTAGCCGTAAACAACCCACTTCATTTTACAATAAAAATACATTTATGACTTGATCTAAATTAACTTTTGAACAAATCAATAAATGGTACCTTTTTTATGGAACAAATCTTGAGATTTGGGTCTTTTTGCAATGTACAACTACTGTAACTATTTGTTAATAAGAATACTAGAGTTCAGTGTATCACCTATCATACTAAATTATACGGTTTACTTATTGAAATAAACTTTGGGTAAGCTATCTCCTTAATGCTATGTTAGTAGAATCTGTTCCACTGACCTCATCAGAAGAGCTTTATTATGGAACAATAAGACTTTTGTGCAGCAACTCATGCTGCCAACTCATGCATTAACTATTTTATAACAAAACAGAAAAGTTTGTTAATTGACTCACTCAATTTCAATCATGTATATAAAAGACCATAATGGTATTTTGGGTGCAGCGACTATCAGGAACCATCCTGTCATTTCACTAGTTGAGTCTGTCACATTGGTCTGGAGGATAGATAAGTAAAAATGTCAAAACAGTGTTGTAAGACAAATTGCTTCATTATGTATTTTCCACAACAATTCACACATTTTTCCAGCAGAATATGTGCCACTAATTCCACAGCACTGTACAGAGAACACACTCACATCAGTCCCAGCCCCGATAGAGCTTACAGTCTAAATTTCCTAACACACACACATAAAGACAGACTAGGGTCAAGTTGATAGCAGCCAATTAACCTACTAGTATGTTTTTATGTTTTTGGATTGTGGGAGGAAACCGGAGTGCCCAGAGGAAACCCACGTAAACACGGGGAGAACATACAAACTTCACACAGATAAATAAGACCATGGTCGGGAATTGAACTCATGATGACACCAGTGCTGTGAGGCAAAAGTGTTAACCACTAAGCCACCATGCTGCCATACATAGAATAATTTGACCGACATTGTCCCAGCTCTACTCCATAAATTTATGAATATGTAAATTTACAAATACAGGGGCTCATGCAGTGTCGTAGTCCATTTTTTTTTTGGCATAAAACAAGCATTTCCGTGCAGTGCATGCGTACAAAATAAAGATGCCACTGTATTTGGCTTTGCAGAGTGTTGAAAAGTTAAATAAATCATTTAAAACAATGTGTGGTCCCCCCAAAGAAGTAGGTACCAGCACCAGGCTAGGACTGCCTTGGATACTGACACTATAACAGGGATACCCACAGTGTGGGGTCCTCCTGCCATAATATCACACAGCCCCAACCTGTTCATCAAGTTGTGCTTTAAAAGATAGCACACAACTTGATCGTAGTTCTGACAGTTTTCAAATCCAAGTTTATCTCAAGCTTTTCAAATTGAATTTGGGTGTAAGTGCGCTCTGGATAAATGGTACTGGTCTTGCATAGACAGAAAGAACAGACTGCAGTATATGCACGAGCATATAATGTGCAATATAAGATCACATCACAATGCATATAAAAAATATTATATTATAATATAAAGAAATTAGCAACTATTAACAGTATAATTATTAATATAAATATGGATTTTCAAAGAAAAATACTGACATTGCCTACATTAGTTTACCCATTCCCTCCCCTTTTCCACCCCTCAAGTTAGTTGTAGGATGTCGAAAGTATCATTTGCATTCAGACATGAATTGCACGCAATTGAGTTCTTTGGCGTAAAGTCCCTTTCTGAGCATGCGCAGAGCTATATCACGCAAGACGCACTACACAAATGGAGGTTCGTCCAAACATGACTTAGGCCCTATAAGCTATGGTACTGGTATCACTTTTGGTGAGTACACCATTATTTTTAAATTAATTATTTATGTTATTTGTTATTCATTAATATGTCAGTGATCATCATCTACTTTATGATTATGACTGATATCTATATGATATATGATATGCTTAAAGTGTATAATATGCTTTACACATACAAATCCTAAGTACTATGCTGAGTCACATGTATCTTAAGATATGTGGAGCTCAGCGTACACACGTAGTTGCATCTTTTATTATGCACTTTATGTCTGCATTTTCTTATTTAAAATGTGACCAACTCTACATGAGGCCCACAGTGTGGAATCGCAATGTCATTGATCTCTAATTTCTGGGTTATTACCTGTTCAGATCTCACCCAGAGAGCCATGTTTTGAGATTTCTTCTCCAGATTTCAGATCACTGTTTGCATTTTTGTGATCTTTGAAAATGGACAATATTTTATATGCTGCAGTCATGAATTAAAGTGAATAACTGCATACAAAGGCACAAAAGAGTACAAGGTAGATGACACGAGCTAACTAGAAAGAAACATTTTATTAAGTTATAGTTGAACAGAAGCATGATAGGTTTCCAAAGTACACTTATGTTGCTCTTTGCACTATCCATGTCTCTCGTAAAGGGTAACTTATTAAGAATAAGACTTAAACATGCATTATATATATATTATTGCACCTACTTTTGTATAGCACCAATGAGTTCTATTTGATCACTAGTAATGGCCAGTAAGGCTTAACCATGCACCCTCTAGGCAGCTTTTCAATCATGTTTTGTTTTATATTAACTGTCAAAAAGAAAGTAAGCATTAAAAAGGTAACTGCTCATGTAAATTAACTACAGCTGTTAACTAAGATTCTATACATTTATGATTGCAGGAGAAGAAGCAGTGGGCCATGCTTATGTTTTACAATATAACATTTTCATTATACTGTTCTCATTGATAACAAATACTATGGCTGCTTAATAAATAATTGCCACGGTCTTTAACGATTCTGGTGTTCCATCAACTCTGAGTATATTGTAGGTATACAAGAGATTCCAGGGACAGGAGAGGTCAGGTGGATACCAAAATCATGTTGTCAGAATGCAATTAGTAGGAGGTCATGTGATAGGTCACTGTTTACATTGAGGTGGAAGAGTTATTTGTTAATCAATGACTGAGAGCAGGCGTCTAATAAATAAACTGTGCCTCTTAAAATTCCTTAAGGAAAAATACATCAAGTTAAAGGTGCACTCATATGTGAAAAGATTGAGTACAGTTACTCAGCCATATAACATTTTTATAGTTAGAGTCATAATAAACTACATTTTCATATATCTATACATACACATATATATATATATATATATATATATATATATATATATATATATATATATATATATATATATTGTCTTGTCCAACTGGTTTTATGTGTTAGACTTTTTGAAAAAGACATATTAAACAGGTTGTTTATATTTGGTTATTCTCATATCTAGCAGTGTTTTGCCTTAAAACACTGTACAGAAATTTCACTGTAAAACTTTTTAAAGCTGGACAAGTTGTCAAGGGTGCCAGGGTGTTGGAGGCATCTAAAACACTGGAAGAATTATACTGTATAATCATCATCATCATTTATTTGTATAGCGCCAAGATATTCTGTGGCGCTTTACAATTGGGGACAAACACAGTAAACTAATAAACAAACTGGGTAAAACAGACAAAAAGGTGAGAAGGCCCTGCTCGCAAGCTTACAATCTATGGGACAACGGGAGTTTGATACATGAGTTTAAGTCTACATTTTGCATTTCGGCTAAGCCAGACTGCAAAGGTAAAAGTGACTCATAAGCTAAATGATCCTGTCACACAACAATGTTGGTCAGGGGGTAGTTGTCTTGTGTGAAATTGTGGAACGGGTGGTAATAGGGTAATGTAGTGAGGTTAAGAGAGTGGTTGAGGAATATTATAAGCTTGTCTGAAGAGGTGGGGTTTGAGAGAACGCTTGAAAGTTTGTAGACCAGAGGAGAGTCTTATTGTGCGAGGGAGAGAATTCCATTGAGTGGGTGCAGCCCGAAAAAAGTCCTGTAACCGGGAATGGGGGGATGTAATGAGGGTGGATGAGAGACGCATATCTTGTGCAGAACGGAGTTGCCGAGTTCAGAGATATTTTGAGATAAGAGAGGAGATGTATGTTGGTGCAGATTTGTTGATGGCCTTGTAGGTTAGTAAAAGTATTTTATATTGGATTCGGTAGAAAACAGGCAACCAGTATAGAGACATACAGAGTGATTCAGCAGAGATATAATGATTTGCAAGGAAAATCAATCTTGCCACTGTGTGCAAAATAGATTGTAGGGGTTTGAGTATGTTTTGGGGAAGACCAGTAAGGAGGGAATTGCAATAGTCAATGCGGGAGATGATAAGTGCATGAATTAAGGTTTTTGCAGTGTCGTGTGATATGTGCGAATTCTGGAATTTTTTTTTAGATGTGTGTAACATGATTTAGATATAGAGTCAATGTGGGGAACAAAGAATAGGTGTGAGTCGAGGATTGTTGGTGGGTGGGAATATTATTAACTCTGTTTTAGAAATTAAGTTTGAGTTGGCGAGACATCCAAGATGAAATGTCAGAAAGACATTTAATTACACTGGACAACACAGATGTCGAGAGATCAGGAGAGGATAGATACATTTAGGTATCATCTGCATAGAGATGATACTGAAATCCAAAGGAACTTATTAGATTTCCAAAAGAGGCGGTATAGATAGAGAACAGAAGAGGACTTAGCACTGAGCCTTGTGGTACTCCAACTGATAAAGGAAGAGGAGAAATTAACAGAGAAAGAGCGATTAGAAAGGTAGGAGGAGAACCAGGATAGAACAGTGTCTTGAAGACCTAGGGATTGCAGCACTTGTATGAGAAGAGAGTGTTCATTGGTGTCAAATGCAGCAGAGAGATCCAGGAAAATTAGGAGAGAGTAATGGCGTTTAGTTTTTGCAGTGAACAGATCATTGAGAACCTTAGTCAATGCAGTCTCTGTGGAGTGTTGAGAGCAAAAGCCAGACTGAAGAGGGTCCAACAGGTTGTTTGTAGAAAGGAAGCGTGTGAGGCGAGTGTAGACAAGTCTCTCTAGAAGCTTGGAGGGGCACGGGAGCTGAGAGATGGGACGGTAATTTGAGAGAGAGTTTAGGTTGGAATCTTTTTTTTTTTTAGAATAGGAGTAATTACTGCGTGCTTGTATAGTGATGGAAAGATGCCAGTAGAGAGAGAGAGAGAGATTACAGATTTTAGTTAGACGTGAAATGAGCACAGGAGACTGGCATCTACCAATTTGCGAGGTAATAGGATCAAGAGGACAGGAGTTAGATTAGAAAGATAAGAAGAGAGTAGAAATTTCCTCTTCATTTGTGGGGTCAAATAAAGAGAGGGTGTCAGAGGGTAGTGGGAAGGAATTGAGCTGATTGCTTGTCGAGGAAGAAGATACCATTTCAAGTCTGATCTTATCAATCTTGTCCTTGAAATAGGAAGCCAGAGCCTGGGCACTGATAGTAGATGGAGGGTTCGGGGTTAGAGGATTGAGAAGAGATTTAAATGTGTTAAAAAAAGGCATTTGGGGTTAGAAGCCTGAGCATAGATAAGAGATTGGAAGTATGTTTGTTTTGCAGTGTCCAGAGCATTTCGATAGGAGCAGTAGATAGAAGTATGTCACTCACCGGACTGTGAGTGCTACTTCTAAGGTAGCTAGGAACTGTGTCCGTCCATTATTATGAGGTACTACGCATATGCAGTCCCTTTTAACCTTCAGTTCTGTTCCTTTAACTTAATTGGCTGATCAGGCAACACTCCCTATATTAGCACCTGTGGTCAATACCACGTTGCCTGATCTTGGAGTCTCATTCCTCATGAGTCTCTGAAGGTGTTCCAGTGCCTGCTCGTGTGTTCAGCTAATGCTGATTCCTGTTTGCCGTTTGTGGTTTCCAGACCACTTCTATTCCTCGTGTTCCTAGTGTCTTCAGCAGCTGATTCCTATCCGCTGCCTCCGTATATCTACAGTTACAGATTACTGCAAACTCTCCTGTGTTTCATCGTGACTCCAGCAGCTGATTCCTATCCGCTGCCTCCGTGTATCTACAGTTACAGATTACTGCAAACTCTCCTGTGTTTCATCGTGACTCCAGCAGCTGATTCCTATCCGCTGTCTCCGTATATCTACAGTTACAGATTACTTCAAACTCTCCTGTGTTACATCGCTACTGTTCTAGCTGATTCCTGTTAGCTACTTCAGCGTGTCTACAGAGTCCTGCTCGTTTCAGTGCTCCAGTCTGCATTCTACCTGCCGTCAGCTGACCCGCTGCCTACTGCTTCTACAGTGTGTCCATTTGTGTCAACTTGCCTGTTAACATCGAGTCTACGCTCCTCGGCTTCCAGCTCTGCTACATCGCTTCAACTCAACCGTGGTCTCCTGCTGTTCAATTCGATATACTACTACTTCCTGAGTATTTGTCGTCCTTGCTGGCCTACCTACAGTGCGCTGCACCTACCTGCCGCTTCCATTCTGCAAGGACTTCTCATCTCGTCTGTTCCCTGCCGCTCAGGTATCCCTGCAGCTATCTCTAACAGCCTGCTCATCTGAACCACGGTATGCATACTTCTCATTGACTGTGATGGTGTATTGCATTTCCATCTGGACTGAGTTGTTCTCCTCCGGAGTTTCCATCCTCTGAGACTATTGCTATTATTGACTGTGTTTCCTTTTGCTGGACTATTCTAGTGACTTTGTTTATCTGTGCAGTGCTGTTCATTCATTATTATTATTGTGTGCAGTTCAACGTGGGATCAAGTTCAGTGTACCCGTGTAGACTCTGCATTGCATTTATCTCCTCGTGTCCTTCCTCACATATATATTCAGTGGTACAACTTGTTAGAGGCAAACCACTGATTCCTGTTTCCCTGTGTCACCAGTTGCATATATCCTCTCACATAAGCAGTGGTACAACTTGCTACACGCAAACCACTGACTTCCCCGTTACCTTCACCTGGATTCCATTCCTTCACTACAGACAGCGGTACAACTTGCTATACGCAGACCGCTGACTTCCACTTCCTTATTACTCCTGGACATTCTTCTCACTATAGCAGTGGTACAACTTGCCGTGCGCAGACCACTGACTACCCTCACGTGTCCTTGTCCATCCAGATCCTCGTGTTCAGTTACCTATTGTTTACCAGTGCTGCTAGTCATAGACTTTCTGAGCATTCTCTAACCATCTTCTGTTTTCAGTTCCATTATCACCCTGCCATCAGAGTATCATATACCAACTCAACTGCTCTGATAAGACCATCAGCGGGTGATACTGGGTAAAGACTCCTAGTGGCTGTGACAGTAAGATCAGGCCATGACAGACCCAGAATCGGAACCCACAGCTAAAGAGATGCTGCAGCATCTGGTCACCCGTGTGGAACAACAGGATGTTCGTCAACAACTATTACTACAATGTTACCAGACGTTAGTCTCCCAAAGAACGTCTGGGCAGAATATTACAGTTTCTGTTGATGCTCCTGTGCTTTCCTCCGTTTCCCCAGTGCCATCCCAGGTGTCTACGGCTTCCACGCTTCACCAGCCAACTCCGTCAAAGTATGATGGAGATCCCAAAACATGTAGAGGTTTCCTCAACCAATGCTCAGTACATTTTGAGCTCCAACCTCAAAACTTTTCGACTCATCGTTTCAGAGTGGCCTATCTCATCTCGTTATTCTCCGGACAAGCTCTCGCATGGGCTTCCCCTCTGTGGGAAAGAAATAATCCGTTGTTGCAGGATAGTGCCAAATTTATTTCCATGTTTCGTAATGTATTCGATAAACCAGGTCGTGTTATTTCCGCTGCCTCCAGCATTCTTCGTTTACGACAGGGTTCTCGTACAGTAGGACAGTACGTCATTCAATTTAGGATCTTAGCCTCTGAGCTTCAGTGGAACACTGAAGCGTTGATTGCCGCCTTCTGGCAGGGGCTCTCGGACAAAATTAAAGATGCACTGACTACTCAAGAACTCCCTACGTCTTTAGAAGATTTGATTTCTCTTTGTCATCGTGTGGATCTCAGATTTCGTGAGAGGGACTCTGAGAGAACTACTTCAGCTAAAACATCTCTTCGTCCCACTTCTCAAATTCGTCCTGCTTCACCTCCGGTAATACCGATGGAGATTGGACGTTCCAAACTAACCTCTGCAGAGAGGAATCGAAGAATTAAGAATAGACTTTGTATCTATTGTGCTGATGCCACACATATGCTCCAGTCATGCCCCAAAAAATCGGGAAATGCCAGGCCCTAACTAGTTCTGGAGAGGTGAAGTTAGGGTCCCTGGAGTCCTCTCCATCTTCTACGAAATCAAAAATCTGTGCATTTGACGTTACCATTTCATTTGCTACTAAGTCTTTTGAGTCCCAAGCTCTGATTGATTCAGGAGCTGCGGGAAATTTCATTTCTGAATCCCTTGTAAATCAATGGTCCCTACCAGTGATTACCCTGAAGACTCCTATTACGGTGACTGCTATCGATGTATCACGTATTATCAACGGTCTCATCACCCAAAGTACGTCTTCAGTGACCCTTCAGATTGGTGTCCTACACTGAGAAGAAATTTCGTTTTTAATCCTTCCTGTTACTACAAGTCCGATTGTTTTAGGCCTTCCATGGCTTCAATGTCATTCTTCCCAGATTGACTGGCGCACTCCTCAAGTTACGTCTTGGGGACCTGAATGTCACCAACATTGTCTTTCTCGTGTTGTTCCTCGTAAAATACAGCTAACCTCCATTTCACCTTCCTCACCGGGACTTCCTCCTCAGTATGCTTCATTTGCCGACGTCTTTGATAAAGCTCAGTCTGAACGTCTTCCCCCTCATCGTTCATGGGATTGTCCGATTGACCTGTTACCTGGCAAGACTCCACCTAGGGGTCGTGTTTATCCACTTTCATTACCTGAGACTCAGGCTACTGCTGAATACATCCAAGAGAATCTCCAGCGAGGATTTTGTTCGACCTTCTACTTCTCCCGCTGGAGCTGGGTTCTTTTTCGTGAAGAAGAAAGATGGATCATTACGCCCCTGCATAGATTTTCGTGGACTTAATGCTATCACTATCAAAAATCGGTATCCCATTCCTCTGATTACTGAGTTGTTTGATCGGATCAAGGGAGCCCGGATTTTTACTAAGTTGGATCTTCGTGGTGCCTACAACTTGATTAGAATCAGGTCCGGTGACGAATGGAAAACAGCTTTTAACACCAGAGATGGGCATTATGAATACTTAGTAATGCCCTTCGGGTTATGTAATGCCCCTGCTGTTTTCCAGTGCTTCATTAATGAGATCTTTCGGGACTTGTTATATGTATGTGTCGTAGTATATCTGGACGACATACTCATCTTTTCCCAAGACCTGCCTTCACATCACCAACAAGTGGCCGAAGTTCTTTCCAGACTCCAGAAAAATTCATTATTCTGTAAATTAGAAAAATGTTCATTTGAGTTGCCCCAGATTCCATTTTTGGGTTATATTGTTTCCGGAGTTGGTCTACAAATGGATCCAGAAAAGGTGAATGCTGTGTTACTTTGGCCTCAGCCAACTACTCTTCGTGCCATTCAGCGTTTTGTAGGCTTCGCCAACTACTATAGACGCTTCATTCAAGACTTCTCTTCAATTGCATCTCCCATTGTGGCTCTAACTCGCAAAGGGGCCAATACTAAGCAATGGTCATCTGAGGCTCTCCAAGCCTTTCAATTTCTTAAAGAGTCCTTCTCCTCTGCTCCCATCCTTCGACAGCCTGATGTGACGCTTCCCTTCTTCCTAGAAGTAGACGCCTCTAATGTTGGTTTAGGAGCCATTCTCTCCCAGAAATCGGAGCAACAAAAATTCCATCCTTGTGCCTTTTACTCTCGGGGTCTTCTGCCTGCGGAGAAGAATTACACCATCGGGGACAAGGAGTTGCTGGCTATTAACGTAGCATTGGAGGAGTGGAGATATTTGTTAGAGGGAGCTCATCAACCGGTGACAATTTTTACGGATCATAAAAATTTGTCATACCTACAGTCTGCTCAATGTTTAAATCCTCGTCAGGCAAGATGGTCTCTTTTCTTTCCCGTTTTGATCTAATCATAACCTTCAAACCAGCTGCAAAGAATAAAAAAGCAGACGCTCTATCTTGAGCCTTTGTGGCGTCCTCAGACGTTGAAGAGAGTCCTAACCACTTTATATTAGACCCCAAATGTGTTTCTCTGGCTGCTTCTTCCACTAAAGTGCTACCATTTGGGAAGACCCTCGTGCCTCCTGCTCTTAGAAAAAAATCCTTTCATGGTTTCACTCTTCTCGTTTCTCTGAACACGCTGGTGAACGCAAGACCTTTGAAATCCTCTCTCGAAGTTATTGGTTGCCTTCTATGAGGAGAGATGTCAAAGAGTTTATCGCGGCATGCGATTAATGCTCCCAGTTCAAGACCCCCCGCAGAACTCCAGCGGGGTTGCTTCAGCCACTACCCATTCCATCTAAGCCTTGGACCCATATTAGTATGGACTTTGTTACTGAGCTTCCTCCTAGTAAGAATTGCAACACCATTTGGGTAGTGGTGGATAGATTTTCGAAGATGGCGCATTTCGTTCCCTTGTCTGGTTTACCTTCTTCTTCTACCCTGGCTGAACATTTCATTAGAGAAATTTTCCGTATCCATGGATGTCCGTCCGAGATCGTGTCAGATAGAGGAGTACAATTCGTTTCCAGATTCTGGCAGGCCCTTTGCAAGACCTTGGGCATACGATTAGCACTCTCATCTTCCTACCATCCCCAATCGAACGGACAAACTGAAAGAGTCAACCAAGATCTTGAGACTTTCTTAAGGATGTTCTCGTCAGCCAATCAAGACAACTGGGTAGAATTACTTCCTTGGGCTGAATTCGCTCATAACAACATGTACCATGAGTCATCATCTAAAACTCCATTCTTTGTGGTTTACGGTCACCATCCGTCTTTCCCGGAATTTCCTGCCATCCCGCCCACCCAAGTTCCTGCTGTTGAGACTTTGTGTCAAACCTTCAAAAATATTTGGGCTCAGGTAAAAACCTGTTTAAAGAAGACATCTGCCAGATATAAGTCTTTTGCGAACAAAAAGAGACGGGCTATTCCACCATTGAAAGTCGGAGACCGGGTGTGGCTATCTACTAAGAATATTCGTTTGAAGGTTCCATCCATGAAATTTGCTTCCCGTTTTATTGGTCCATATAGGATCATTCAAGTTATAAATCCAGTTTGCTTCAAACTTTTACTTCCCAAGAGTCTTCGTATTTCCAACGCCTTCCATGTTTCCTTGCTCAAACCTCTCATCATCAACCGTTTCTCGGTCCCTCCTTCAGCACCTCGGCCACTTCAAGTTCATCAGGAGGAAGACTTTGAGATTACTCAGGTTTTGGATGCTAAAATTTCGCGAGGAGTTCTTCGTTTCCTGGTGCATTGGAAAGGCTTTGGTCCTGAGGAGCGTTCATGGATCAAAGCTGAAGATCTCAACGCTCCAGCCCTCTTGAAAAAGTTCTATACCAAATTTCCGGACAAACCCGGTTCCAGGTGTTCTGTGCCCACCTTTAAAAGGGGGGGTACTGTCACTCACCGGACTGTGAGTGCTACTTCTAAGGTAGCTAGGAACCGTGTCCGTCCATTATTATGAGGTACTACGCATGTGCAGTCCCTTTTAACCTTCAGTTCTGTTCCTTTATCTTAATTGGCTGATCAGGCAACACTCCCTTACTCCTGGACATTCTTCTCACTATAGCAGTGGTACAACTTGCCGTGCGCAGACCACTGACTACCCTCACGTGTCCTTGTCCATCCAGATCCTCGTGTTCAGTTACCTATTGTTTACCAGTGCTGCTAGTCATAGACTTTCTGAGCATTCTCTAACCATCTGCTGTTTTCAGTTCCATTATCACCCTGCCATCAGAGTATCATATACCAACTCAACTGCTCTGATAAGACCATCAGCGGGTGATACTGGGTAAAGACTCCTAGTGCCCGTGACAAAGTATATGTGAAGAAGTCATTAGAGGTACGGGATTTACGTCAGTGGCATTTTGCTTTACCGGAAAGTTTTTGAAGGTTTCGCATTGCTGTAGTGTGCCACGGCTGACATCGAAGTCGACGTGTAGTATGTAGTGTCACTGGAGCCACTTGATCAAGGGCCGTTGCTAAGATTTGGTGAAAATGAGGTACTGCCATCTCAGGGGAGGAGAATGTAGAGATAGGGGAGAGAAGGTGTTGGAGAGAGGTGGACAATTGGTGAAGATTAATAGAATAGAATTTCTGCGGGTATGAGGAGTCTTGGTAGAGTTAGACAGTAGAGAGGTTAGAGCAGTGGGGATGAGCGTGTAGCTGATAAGGTGATGATCTGAGAGGGGGAAGGTGTGTTAAGGAAATTAGTAACTGAGTATAGTCTAGAGACAACAAGATCAAGGCAATGGGCATCCTGATGTGTAGATGATTCAATCCACTGGGAGAGGTCTAGTGAGGAGGTTAGAGAGAGTAGTTTGGAAGCAGCCTTGGAAGGTGGGTTATCAATGGGGATGTTGAAATCACCCAGGATGAGGGTGGGGATGTCTGCAGATAAGAAGTGAGGGAGCCATGCACAGAAGTTCTCAATAAATTGTTGGTGTGCTCCAGGGGGACTATAGATCAATGCAACATGTAGAGAGAATGTATTAAAAATGTGAATAGCATGTACTTCAAAAGATGTGAACGTGAGTGATGGGACATTTGGTAGAACTGTGAATGTGCAATGTGGGGTGAGAAGTAGTCCAACCCCACCTCCTTGTCTGCCTCTAGGTCTGGGGGTGTGGGTGAGATGGAGGCCACCATGTGAAATTGCTGCAGGTAAGGCAGTGTCTAATTGCATGAGCTATGTTTCTGTTATTGCCAGAAGGTTGAGGTTTTTTGAGAGGAAGAGGTCATGTATGGAGATAAGTTTGTTGCAAACAGAGCGTGCATTCCAAAAGGCACATTTCAAGGACTTTGGAAGAGAGGGGAAACAAGTGATGGGATTTGCTATAGAGCGGTAGTACTCTGATGTATGTGTGTGTGAGGAGTGTGGGGGACCTGGATTAGGTGATATATCACTGGCTAATAGAAGCAAAGAGAGAGAAAGATAGGTATTGTAAGTTGTGTGCTTTTATTTTCTGGCGACAGGTGGAGGCTGTACTTGTTAGAGATAATAAATAGGACAACACATCATGGTTGTTAACTAGAGGTGAGTGGAGTAATGAAGGTGCAATGTGGACAAATGTTTGTGTTGGTGTAGGGGTGAAACATGAAACAATGTCACTCATTCAGTGAATTGTCAACGCAATACCCCACACTGAGTGCCGGCTGCTGACATGAAGAGGCAACAGCTGCCAGCTTCTGCTCCTCTATGTTTGTAATAGTTTGGGCTATAATGTCACATTCCAGAGCCAGACTCCCAAGAATAGCATATATGCCTATCAGGAGATGCATTTTTTCTACCTGCTAGAGATCATGTAAAATAAACACTGATAATGATGAGGACATTTGCCAGCACTAGCCACACCTGATTGGATGATTGTGAATTCATCTCTGAAGCTGACAGGAGCTTTCTTAATTGATCATGTATATATTATAAATTTTTATGGGTGTTGTCAAGGTCCAAATAAAAAAATATAGACAAATAGATAATGCAATATTTTTTTTTTCCTTATACAAATTGCTTTAGAAAATTGGCCAGTATACCCAGTACAGGATTAGCTAGGTTAAATGCATCAAAGGGTACACAGATGTTCTCAGGAGGCCAGCTATTCCTATACATATCACAAACCTGACATAATCACTATGTTTGTGGGCTACCATCTGGTAGTTCAATACCCTAACAATCTACACAGATTAAATCTAATTTAAGTATTTGTTTTAAAGTCAGGGACACAAATTGTTAGACTTGTCAATTAACAGGAATGTGTGACTCAATGGCGTCCATCAGCTAGGTAGACCCTTGCAGCTCCTTGCATCTTCAAAGAATACAGCATCCCTTGCACAGGGCCTATGTATTTATATAGAAAATATAAAACTTCAAAACTATGTTCTTCAAATTTTATGTTTTTTTTCTATGCGTGGCAATCTAAACAGAAGCCATATAAGGTGTGCCAATTACACATAGCAGTTGTACAGATACACACTAGAAATAATGTATATTCCAAAATATTGGACCTAATAATGTCGTATGCAATTTTCTGAGAAGTTTTGGCCTGTGGATGGGGAATTATGTCTTTGGGGTGTCCTAGAGAAAATATATGGCAGGTATATGGGAGATGTGACTGGATCACTGATAAATAACTTCTGGTATAAGTTTATTTAAAAGAAATAGCGCAGGGTGCTTATTTATATAATTGCACATGCACTTTTTTTTATATTGTGTGTATTTTGAGATAGGAAATCGTTATTTCTGAGACCAGGGTAGAAAATTTTGTTTTTCTGTTTTAGCCATTCAAAAGGAAATGCCTTATTTCTGATGTATAGATCTAATACAATGAGCCTTTGTGGATGGATGTCTTTTGTGTATTTCGATGTGTTTTGTATGGAAGTGTCATTGTTTTGGGTTTGTAAGATTGCTGGTGGAAACCTCCAATTAGGCATATGGGGAGGGAGTCTGATAGCAGGAATTGCTAGCTAAGTTTTGTGATGAAGTGTCAAATGCCTGCTTTTGGGGTATGACTGTGCTTGATTAGTAACCTGTGAAATAAGTGAGTTTAATATCAAATCCTGTTTAACCACTTACAATAAACATCCAAGTCATGGGCACAGTCAGTGAGTTTGTGACAGGCATATTTTTTTTAATTATTTTTTATTTAATTTCATTCTTATATGAGGAGTATTATGTCTGCTGTATTATATGAAGCTTCATAGTAAATGTGTTTTTCGCAATCAAACAAATGTTAACAAACTTTCATGCTACAGGTGCACAAATGGAAGCATCTTGAGATGCCTATGTCTCAGCATATGGGTGTAAATACTAATATTTACACCCATATCCAACTGTCAAGATTCATACTGTAAATGTGGACGTACTCCTGCTGGCGGTTGATGCTACTAAGCAAAGAAGCGCGGAGTCTAACATGCCCCTGGTATTCATCAGGGACCCTGCAAGGAGGTTTGGTCTTAGCTGCGGGGGATGTGTGAAAGTTACGTCCTACTACTAGACAACAGGCTGCTCAGTGCCGGTTCAGAAGGCGTCCAGTCCTGCTGCGAGAGAGCGGGACCCAGCGCCTAACACCAACTGAGTATCAGGCCACAAGGCTGTAATGGGGCCCAGAGCTTTCCCATTCAAACTCAGTAGTGCAGCTATATCCATGATGAGATAAAAGTTTTTATTACAATGAACTTGAGGATATATTTTTGGAATATGCTATGAGGCTTACTGTTTATACACACATGTAGGGTGAGGAAGGTGCCGTGTTTTATAAAGAACATGTATACTAAACAATTATACCCCTTTCTCACCAAAATCCTGGGTCAGACACAGGATAATGAACATGGCTATAACCCGTGCTGCAGCCCTTAACACTGCACTTTGGTTCCGATTATATCCTGGGTCTTTGTCTTTCGTACTGGAACCGTGTCTGCCCTGTTGAGTCATTAAAAGAGGACAGCAGAGGCTCATATAGATGACATAGCAGAGACTCTTATATGAGTCATAAAAAGTGGACAGTGGCTGCATTGCTTTAATTATGGCTGACGAGAGAAATAAGCAGTTACTGTGCAGTATGAAGTTCCTGTATTATTGTGGATTCCTTATATTTCTGGATGCAATGTAGCATAATGCAGCTGGTTACAGTCTGTTAGCTGGGCCAGTGTATTATCGCAGAAGAAGGCCGGAATTTTTAGCTGAGAGGGCTGAAACTCTACGCCAATACTTACACAGGAGGAGAGGCTTTATGTTGTCCGCAATTGGCACCATACTCAAATTCAGCACTGCGATAAACATAAGAATGTGGGTCAGAGAACGACGTCATGGACAAGCTTTCTGCCCCACTGTGGAAGGTTTCGATGACGAGCACAGTATGGCACAGTTCCGCATGACGCATGCAACATTTGACTATTTGCTGGAACTCATCACCCCAGCTCTACCTAAACAAACGACAAATTACAGAAAACCAATTGAACCAACTAGGAGACTACCCATTGTTGTAGTGGCTTGCAACCCCGGGAGAAAACCACAGAATTTTGTGTTTCTTCAGTGTAGGACTATCCACTATTTGCACTCTAATGTGCGAAGTGACTGTAGCATTGATGAAAAACCTGTACCACCGTTTCATCTTCATGCCACATGGACAGTATTATATGTTTCAAGTAATATTTAACCTACAGTGCTGGTCATGAAATTTTGAGCAATTTTTTTTTTATATATTATTTTTAGTCCTACTAGTTTTAGAATTTAACAGAATGGATTGTAATTTCTTCCGATGCTAAGGATAATTCTGCACACAGATAATGCAGTATTTTCCATTGCATATTTTGGACAAACACATAACCATATATGAACCTACTCCACTGTTTCATTAACTCTACTGCATTGTTTTTCAAAAATCCAAGATGGTTCAGGGAGTAGAGATTATTGTCAATGCTGCGTATCCATTGAGGCGATGGTTAGTGAAGGGATATACCCAGCATCAACAACTTACGCCTGAATAGATTCACTTCACCCATACCCTTAGCTCTGCCAGGATGGGGGTTGAAAATACATTTGGACAACTAATAGGATGTTGGTGTTGTTTGTTAAAAAGGAATGACATTGACATAAACCAAATGCCAGGTGTAGTTGCTGCCTGTTGCATTTTACATAATACATGTGAAATACAAAAAGAGCAGTTTGTTCCAAAGTGGAATATAGAGGAGCCTGAACTGCCGGACAGTCAGGTAGATGCAGTCTATGAGGGAACTCATATGGAGCATCATTATTGCCAACATAACAGAAATGTTAGACATATGGCCTAGTAAATTTGCACCTTGGCAAAACCAGTTGCATTAGAGGGGGAGGTAAATTTAAAATGTAGGGACAGATTTATAGTCGGTATAGGTCATGTCCTAGATCAACTTTAAATTTCAATGTAAAAATAAAGTTATCAAGTATTTGTGTGCTACATGACAAAAAAGCTAGTATTTTCTTTTTGTGCAAAATAATAAACTACTTTGCACCCCTTGCATTGTAACATGGTTTGTCACAGAGAACATTTACCCATTTTTTGCCTTAATAACTCAGGCCCACATTGTTTAAAATTGCTATCGAGTCATACCTGTGCAAAATTGCACATCAGTGTCGACCATTTATATTAACAAATTTTACTTTGAAAACAGTAAGAGTAATGTGTTTAATTGTAAATATGGTTGCATACACAATACCCTGTGTTCCTTGTGTTTCATATAAAGAAACAGTTTTAAACAACATAACATTTGTAATGATTTCCACAATTACAAATCAACAATATTTTATATAAAACAATTATAATAGAAAAAGCAATAAAACTATTGCGACTGACTGTACATCTTTACATCAGAATTGGGAGGAGTGACCATTGTGCTGAGCTCAAAATAACTTGGACCTCCACCGTAATTGGAATAATTTCACACAGAATAGTGTTGGGAAGGGTATTATTTGATGTTGGACCTTGCATTGCAATGTTTCCATAAATAGCTGCATCTTTCACTGTACCAGTAATTTTCTTTTTTTAACTCCTCTTACCCTCTGACAGCCAGTAGCCTTCTCACTTCTGTGTCCTGCCAATTCTTTATCCCTTCCTTTCTGCAGCATGTTGGAGGCATCATCAGAGAGCGTTTTCACACTGCCAATGAGCTGCTTTTAACAGAACCTGGGTAGAATGGCAGACTGCAGCGTATCCGGCTCCAACATGGGAAAAACCCTGGTCGCAACATTCACACCAACACACCATCTGAGTTATTTCCGGGTCTATGCCTTTGTGTGAAAGGGGTATTAGGCACAAAGGAAGCATATGGAGTGGTGATCCTTGGTTCCAGCCCCGCCAAGGCCTAATGGTTATTTAATAGGGTGAATTGTGCATCATCCTAATCAATTAGAACAGGAGAAAATGGGAATGTCTTTAGTGTTTTTCCATGACTTTCACCGATGCAAAAATGTGCAATGAGTATGCAAGAACACCCAAGTACATGGACAATTTAATTTCACATTAGGCTGTGAATCAAAGTGTGAGTCTTAAAGCATGAGTAATAGCTCTTAACAAGACATGCTAATTTGTAGAGCACCATACAGTTACAAGGGGTAGCAGCGGGAGGAAGAGGCAGTTCAGTTCTGACCTGAGCAAGCCCAGCAGATTTGCCAGATTGAAGGAGGATACTGTTGAAGGCAGTTCAGAATAGGTAGAGCTACTTTCATTAGCAACCAGGGGAATGGTCTCCCCAGCACATAGGGAACCAAAGTTACCCAGGCAGATTGTGGTGGTAGGTTATTCAGTTATTAGGAAGGCAGATAGGACAATACCGTGAATGCTGAACAATGTGTTGTCTCGCGGGTGCTCGTGCTCAACATATTGCAGATCAGATGGACGGATTGTTCGAAGGGGCTGGGAATGACCCTATGGTTTTGATGCATGTTGGCACCAATGACCAAGTTAGAGGAAGATGGGGTGTCCTAAAGAATGATTTCAGGGACAAAACACAGGATACCTAGAAAGGGGTTTCCAAGCCATGCCACCAATGGAGATGACCAGTATGCATTGAGGTGTGTCTATAGTTTTAGATAGTGCTGGGCAGCTCTACAACTCTTCCTATCTCCATCATATACACATGCAACTCCTATCCCCATTATTTACAAAGAAGCGCCACCTCAAGCATACAGTGCCCAAGGCTGGGAGAGGGGTTTCCAGACACCAGGAACCCCCCCCCCCTCCCCCGGGCACCCAGCAAAAAGATTTAAGAAAATGAAAAAAACAGATATGTTAGTCATATAATTTGGCAAGACTATGTATTAGCCATCTATTGCCCCTGTCATTTGGCTTGTCAAAACTGTGAGATTGCCAACATTAGGTTACATATTTATTAAGAAATTGATAGTTAACCTTACCAGGACATCAGCTCACCACACAAGTAATATTCCACTACACTTCAATAACCTCCATATTTTCCCATCTTCCATTCTACATCAGTGTATAACTAGCCTGGGTCACATACTTATCTATTGCCTTAATTATCATCATCCCCCATTTACCTATTTCTCACCGAGTCTCATTTTTTTCCCTTCTTGTATTATTTCATTTCTAGACCCCATATTCCTATTCCCAACAGGTTACCCAGCTTTCTTGACAATGTCTCCACCATGATATGCCTGGGTTCATTTTAAACTGGCTATGTAGGTTTCTTTGTTTGTAGCATCCATTATAACTAATTTCCTTGCTAGGCTATAATATTTACTTTCCAGGAATTCTTGCCCATGTGTGATGCTTCATTTTGTATAATGATTTAATGACTGACTGCTCCATCTCCATCCATATACATAGCGTAGAACTACTGCTGCAGCAGCCCATGCTATGAGGATTGGTTGTGAGGAGGCCCAGTGATGCTGGTCCATCTGCTCTGGAAGCCCCTGTTCTTCTGAGCATATTCCAGGGCCAGTGCATGCCTAGTGAAACCCTGCTTGGGCTTTCAGTTCAGATCCAACACTATCATTAGGTGAGCATCGGCGCTTGCATATACCAGAGGGTGCCTAAAGCACAGAATGACATAATGTCACTAATCCAGTGTTTTTAATGCCACTGCAGTGCCCAGATGGAGAGCTGGCCTCTGACATGAAGGAGAAGTAGCCAGCAGCTTCTTACATGTGAAACTGATGGCTGCTGCTCCTCCATGTCAGTGTGGGGCAACACCAAAAGGGAGAGGACACACCTCAGAGTGGTGATGATGAGCACTACCTAGGGCACCCCAGGGGTTTGTCACCGGCTCTGTCAATGGTGTTCACCAGGATCAATAAACAAAAGCCTTCTCCAGAACCAGAATATTGCCCTGGCTCTGTGTCCACAAGAAAATATTTGGCACATAGCTACTCCAAGCTGGCAGATAACTACAATTGTGCCCATACAGAACAAAAGTCTCCAGATCCAGATAAGGAAGGAGTGTCAGTTGTGATCAATGGTAAAGCACAATCAGGGCTGCCAGCAGCTAACTGTCTTAAAATTTCTACAATTACTGATTCATGTCTCATGTCTCCATCTTCCAAAGACCCTCCTCATACAAACCATACCAAACCACTGGAAGCTGCACAGAAATGCCAGTCAACATTGGCTACTCTATTATTGATGGCTGAGAATTATTAAAATAATAAAGAATGAATTTGAGGAAGTAATTGATTAATTTATGCCTTCAGCTAATCCAAGGCAATCCCTGAGCTTCCTCTACCAATCATTAATTAAAAAAAGTCACTCAGATATTTAGCAAAATGTGTACTTAAGGAGAAGGGTGATCCCGGGGCCATCAAAACATGACAAGCCAGTTAAGCATGGCAGGAGGGTTCCCCACTTACCAAGATGTCCCACCAAAATGTATATTTTTGTGGCATGGGCAACGTGCCACCCTAAGTTCCAAGGCTTCCGCCTACAGAGAACAGGGCAGGTATCGGAACAAGTACGGGGTATTGGGGAGAGGCTCATGCACAGTGAAACTCTGTGCCACAAGCGTTAATGGTGCATATGCTAAGTCCAGGCAGGGGGCCATAGGAAATCCCAGCACAAGCCCTTTGTGATCGACTATAGGTGTATTAACAACAAATTTCAGATGGTATAAAAGGACCTAATTTAAAAGTTCTCAAAATTGATAGCCTGTTTCCTCAATTAAAAATGTACTAATATGCAAAGGCCATAAGTCCTTATATATCATTGAGAGTTTTAATATTATATAGTTAATATGGCATATTTCTTAGTTCCTACATTAATGCCTAAAATAATGTGTGCATATAACTCTTTTTATAGTGGAATTGTATGGAAAAGGGCACCATTTTCATTAATCTTTAATGTCCCTTCTTGGTCGTTTCAAATGTTAAGAGGTATGATATGCCATCCACCGAAATAAGCCTTCAATTTGTGCACAAAGCAATAGACTAAGCTGATAATATTGACAATTTTTCAATCCTTTAGTGACAGTAAATGTCCCAGATGTACTGAACTAACAATGACATCCATGCACTCTGATGCTTACAAAGGCTTATAAATCCTACTAAGTGGGAGTTAAAAGTCTGTAAAATTTGATACAATATTTACATTATATATTCTTTCTTACTACATCTACAAATACATATACAGTCATAAATTGTATAGTTAGCTTTCTAGAATGTATTTGGTTACTCTAATTGTATTCCATCTTGAGCACCCGTTAAAGCAAACAATGCTTTTCTACTATGATACATTCAATGCCCAGGGTGCCCATTACACATAAACAGTTAAACAGCCCCCTCCTCACCACCTCATCTAAGCATTTGCTGATTTGATAATGGGAATGATGCCAAGAGCAGCATGTTTTGTTTAATACTGAAGACTCATCATATTGTATTGGAATCACAGCCTAAGAGGGGGTAATTATTAGAGCAGAGAGTGAAGATAACAAAGGGATGTGAATAGAAAGGAAAAAAATATTGAAAAAGGCACAATTTAAGAGAAGAAAATGCAGAGATAAAACATGAGATGCCAAAAGATAGGAAACTAACATTAAATTACCATACTATTTCCTTCTGTGTGTTCTAGATATTTATAAATAAAATATTTTAATTTGCCTACATGCCATATAAATATAATTCTATTTTCATTGTTTGCTTTTGTTCCAGTTCTACATAAACAGTTGGTTTAGCTTTTACACACAGGATAATAAAATTAAAGCACAGTGTGTTATTGTGATATTTATGGCCTGCTATCATCTAGCCATTGTCCAGCTGAATGTTATACCTGCACTGCAATTTTATTATGTTTGCACGGCAAGCTGTTGCCTTTGTGTATTCCAGCAAGTGCAATTGCGTCACTAAGAAGCACTACAACTAGCATGTTTACTCCATGCCATCAATTTTTCTACCTGTTGTACTATTTGTAATTTTTCATACCTCCAAAGCCCCAGCTTCATGCTCCAGAAGGATCACACCTGTAAACGGCAAACTATTCGATTGTTCTCCAAAACATTGTGTTAACTAATTTGCTAGCAATCAAACTGGATCATACTCTATAAGAAGACTGTGGACCCTACTGCATCACTTATTTGATAGTGTTTATACATTGCTTCTTTAGCAGATGAGTATTGAACCAGTGTCTACATGCTATCAGTGGCGCACGCAGGGGGGGTTTCTGAGTCTCCAGAAACCCCCCATGCGCTAACTTAGTGCCCACCATAGCGGCACTGTCCTATACAGCAGCCGCGGCGCTGTCAAATAAGCGTCAGCGGTGGTGCTGTATTGTATACACCGCCGCGGACGCTTCTTTGACAGCGCCGCGGCTGCATGCGCAGCAGCTCTCTCTCGTGGTGTTTTTTTTTTTTTTTTTTTTTGGGACAATCCTGCGTGCGCCCCTGGCTATATAGCTAAATACAGTATATGTCATTGCTGTTTATTTTTCTTCTACTTCTATCCTTTACACACAGGATGATAATGAAAGTAAAACACAGTAATATAAAAAGGAGTAGAACTTGTACATTAGAGAAGTCAAAAGAGATAAAAGATAAACTCAATCAAGATAATTTATTACCGGCAACTGCAATGTAGGCCTCATTGTGCTATCTGGAGCCAGGTTTCGCACCATGCATAAATAAGCCTGATCTAGCGGGCTCATAATTAAAATAGATTTTAAGGGTCTTATTTTTCACCAGGGAAACCTGCAGCGTGGGGTTCCCCTGTCACAGTGCCAAACCATCCCCAGCCTGTCAGCATCGGGCTCGATTTCATAGTGGGGTACCCCTGCCATAGTGCCCAACCAATCCTAGGCCAGTCCACATAAGGCTGGACTCCGTAGTGTGATCACGGCCCCCTCCCCTTCCCACCATAACCAACAATAGTGCTCCCACACTAGGCTGGTACTTGAAAAATTGGGGGACAAAAAGCGTGGGAGTTCTCCTGAAATTACCAGTACCAGCACTAGAGCTGAAAAGTACTACAGCTTTTCTCACACCCCTGGTGCAGTGGATATGAGGTAATTGTGAAAAAAGGGCTTGAGTTCAGGTTGGAAATCCCCTGGTTATAAATATGATTGTACTGCCGCTAAGAGTTCATTCACGACCAGAGCTCTTAGCGAGTTAGTACTGCGCTGTCATAAAAAATTTTTTCAAGATCGGGGTACCTGGATTTATATCAGATGAAGAGGATGCCAGGGCTGCCAGACTGGGTCTAAATGAGCAATAAATAAAGTAAAAGAGTTTTGTCTAAGGGAGTGTTTATTTCAAATAAAAGTTTTATAAACAGTATGTGTGTTTTATTGTTTTTTTTTACATTTTTCCCCAGTGCTTACTGGTCTAGCAGGTACTGGGGTGCCAGGAGAGGCTGGTACTTGTGGTTCACCAAGTCTCAGCATGCCATGGTAGCCCTGGATATGCGGCACTTGTGGCACAACAAGAGGAAGCACACCCATACACTTAATGGCGGCCTGGAATACTGGGACATGTAGTGCACCATGGGCAAAAAGGTTATCTATTATTTCACAATTACCCACACCCACCGCATCAGGGATATGGGAAGAGCCCTAGTGCTTTATAGCTCTAGTGCTAGTACTGGCAAATACAGGGGCACCCCTGCGCTTTTTGTCCCCCAATTTTGCCAGTACCAGCCTAGGCTGGTAGCACTAGGATTGGTTAAGGTTTTTTTGGGGGAAAGATACTCTTCATTTATTTTTAACACAAGAAGATCCGTGCTGATCTTACAACAGGGGGAAAAAGCTACTCCTCCTAGTGGCGTATGATACTTGCCCCTCTCTATAGTACATAAGGAGCGTTAACACACCCTTATTATATTATGCCTTTACCATCCCTGTTCTGCCTCTCTAAGAAAGCAGACTGAGATGTAGATTAGTTTACTGCACATGTGCAGTTGTAAAAAGCAATTTTGATTTTTGTGCTTACGAGTTGGACTTATGCATACCTCTCAAGTGTCCTGATTCCAGTGGGACAATCCCGATTTCAGTGGACTGTCCCTCTGTCCCACCCGATTTACAATTTGTCCGATACTGGGACATAGCAGCCAGTTTCCCCAGTGGTCTAGGAGGAAGTGGGGCAGAATGTGGCCAAAAGCTGCTTCTGTGCATGTGCGAACTGCGCAAACCGGAAGTTTGTGGGTGGTGACGAGGGGGTGGCTTATTTGTCCCTCTTTCAGACCTCCAAATGTTGGTAGGTATGCTTATGTTCGACTCAACATGACCCCTAAATGTATATGCTGTCTCAGGTTTTTGTCTCTGAAAAGTGTCTGCAGCTCATTGCAACAGGAGGGTGTATCTCCAAATTTGTTTAGATAAATCATTTTTGATACTCACAAAACTGTCAATTTCTTACAGGAGCCCACGAGGTAATGGCTATACCCTACCAAGAACTAGCATTTCTCTAGCCGAATTCTGGGCTTCCCCCACAATACCTCTATGTTCGCATACAAAGCCATCATCTTTATGTGCAGGCAATTTAATCATCACAGTTGGGCACTGGAGGATTTTGTACTACAGCTCCCAGGTTTTTGTCTGCCATAAATCAAACAAACTATCTACTTCTTCTAAGCATTTTTTCTATATCTCTAAAACTACAGCTTCAAACTTCAAACATAAAAGGATTTCAACAAAGAATGGAAAAAATCACTGTGTCAAGTAATTTGTTTGCATAGTGGGTTTGTACCCTAGAAAAACTCTGTGGGGCCTGAATTGGCATTCTATGTTTGTATATTCCCTGGAAGCAGACAAGGAATGCCCAATGCAGCCAAAACACAGTGGTTCTTATCTGAAAGAACATTACAGATACATCTAAGCAGGTAATTGGAAAAATTGATGTCCTATTATGATTATATACTCCCTAATTAGTAGTAATGAACCCTACTTGCTAATAAAAAAATTAACAGTATAGTGTCCTAGTTACTTTGTGTAGTACTATATAAATAAATGCATGTTATATACAGGAAGGAAGGAAAATGCAAAATGCTTTGAAAAGAAGAGATGGGACAACGAGTTAAAAAGAAAATATTACAACAGCACCAATCCTCACAGGCAAGTGTTGCAGGTTACCTGTAGTCCACTAGCAGGAAGTCATGTGACTTTGCACATATCTAGGTTATGATACACAGCATTACATGGCTTCTAAACACAAGCACATCTGGGAAGCAGATTCTGGGGGTCAAAGGAACCTACTGTGTTTATCGTCAGTATCACTATATAACTTTAATAGTTACTGATAAAAGACCAACATATTGTATTGAGAAGCAGGAAATATACGAACATCAAAGAGTGTACACACAGTCACACATTTATAAAAATACACATAAGGTACAGTTATATGTAGCTATTATGAACACTACTGCTTGTACACAGATTGCTACAGACACAAACTGTCTCATACAGTCATTTGTCACATACACACAAGGTAATTTGTGAAGTTGTGACATAGAACATGACAGGAATTATTTCCAAGCAATGAGGCAAATCATGGATATATCATGTCTGCGAGGTGAGGATGCCAAGCATGGAGACGAAATATGATGACAAGATCAGACAGACCACAGTCTATAATTCTATTCTCCACCACATATTTCTCCATCTTTTTTTACCTTCATTTTAGGTGAAATACAGCTACATAAAACTGTAAATATCAAGGTAATTTATGACATATTGCACAGAAGATTTTGGGGTATATTTATGAAGCAGCAATGCCAACGAACAGCCAATTAGTAAATATACCCCTTTATGTTTATTAGATTTATTTTATGTTATTAGGTTTATTATACCTTTTTATCTTTTTATGTAGACAAATTTGTCTATGTTTTATATTATTGTGTATGTGTTTAGGATGCATTTAAGGCACTCACTGCCAGCATAAATTTCAGTCCCATTTGATATGCTTCTAATAGGCAATAAGGTGAATACTATACCAAAATATTTTTTATCTATCTCTTAGATCTCTTGAATTTACGGGTGGCCAATGACTGTTGAGCTGTAAATAAAGTCATAAATATGAAAAATAATTATTTCCCAATGTTATGTTATTATAATTTTAATTTATTTATATACTGCCATCATACTACACAGCACAGTACATGAAATGTATTCCTATTGGTCCTGGCCCCATTGAAGCTTACAATCTATTTTCCCTACCAAAGACACACCGAGGAGTAAATGTATCAAGCTGAGAGTTTTCCGGCGGGTTTGAAAAGTGGAGATGTTGCCTATAGCAACCAAACAGATTATAGTTGTCATTTTGTAGAATGTACTTAAGAAATGATAGCTAGAATCTGATTGGTTTTTCAAACCTGCCGGAAAACTCTCAGCTTGATACATTTACCCCCGGGTCTGATCCAGAGTGAGACGTATGCCCGATTGCGTAGTGCATCTTTGTTTTTTGTTGTACAGTGCATACTCAGAAATTCAAAGTACTCAACTATGGCTATTCAGTCCTGTGACTTTTTGACACAATCCCCATTATCTGTTCACACTCCTACTTGCACCCCAAACCGTTCCATCCTTCCCATACTTCCAATCCCGCCAACCTTAATCAAATATCTTCAATACCCTCTCTTTCCTTTTCCTGTGACCTATGGAACACCAGATCTGTTGGTAACAAACTTACATCCATTCATGATGTATTTATTTCTAATTCCCTCAACCTTCTTGCCATTACAGAAACCTGGCTCACCTCTTCTAACACTTCATCCCCTGCAGCTCTCTCCTATGGGTTACTCTCCCTCAGCCACACTCCCAGAACCGGAAACAGACAGGGTGGTGGAGTAGGCATTCTACTCTCTCTCCAAGCTTCCAAGTCATAGCCTCTGAACCCTCCCTCTCCTTCTCTTCTTTTGAAGTCCACACTATCCCTCTATTTTATCCTCTCCACCTTTGCTTTGCTGTCATTTATCGACCCCCAGGTCCAGTTTCCCATTTCCTTGACAACTTTACATCCTGGCTCACTTATTTCCTATCCTTTGACCTGCCTACACTCATACTAGGTGATTTCAACATCCAACATTGATAATCTCACTTTCTATTCTGCCACTAAACTTCTTTCACTTACTTCCTCCTTTGGTCTCTCCCAATGGACTTCATCTCCCACCCACTGTGATGGGCACTGCCTGCTCTATCTCTAGTTTCTCCAATTTAGCCTTCCCACTCTCCGACCACAACCTCCTTTCCTTCAGCCTCACCTTACCTCATGTCCTTCCCCCTGCACCCAAATACACACGTACACAACGAAACCTAAGTACTCTTAACCCAATCCACTAATTACTCATTTTCACTAAAACAACTATTGTTTCCAATGACTGCATTGTCCAGTCCTAATCAGGCTACCTCATCTATAACAAAGCATTCAGTTCAACCCTAGACAATGCAGCTCCAGCTACTACATATTGTCTCTGACAATCCAAGCACCAGCCATGGACAACAAACAGACCCATAAACTGCAAAATTGCTCCCGCACTGCAGAGCGCCACTGGAGGAAATTTCGTTCCTATCCCAATTTCCTCCACTATAAATTCATTCTTTATTCTTCCAATTCGTTCATTTGGCCTCAAATACCACCTCTACGCTAATGACACCAAAATCTATTTCTCTTCCCTTGACCTCTTTCTGTCGGGATTCAAACCTACGGCTTCTGCCTCTGTGAACTGCTGCTCTACTGACTGAGCTATTATGGCTGCTGGACAGTTCCTTGCCCTTATTTTGTATTCCAGATCAGTTCCTGTGATCTCCTGATGTTCCAGCATGCCTTCGCTCCACCCCTTGACCTTCCTATAAAAGCCTGGCCAGTTCCTGTCTCCAGCACCTGATTACTGTGCTCCTTGCATGTGATCAAACTCTTGCTTCTGTTGCTCTTCCTGGTTCCAAGCATTAACTACTAGAGTACCGACCTCGGCTTGTCCTCCACTCCGCCTCTTCCTGAATCTTTGGACCTCCTCGTCTCACTGTGTACCGAACCCAGCTACGTTTGACCATTCTTACCATCTACCTCCTGTTGGCCAGCCTTCCTTGCTGCCACTGGGCTCCTATCAAGTCTCCGGACCGTGACACTTTCCTTCTATACTATCTTGTGCAGCAAACTGTCTTTCTACTATCTCTAAATGGATGTCCCAACACTACCTAAAGCTCAATATGTCCAAAACAGAACTTATTACCTTCCCTTCTGCCAGAGTCATCACCTGCCCTCAAATCTCTCTCACTGTCAATAACACTACAATTTAGTAAATCACCCAATCCCGCTGTCTTGGTGTCACACTTGACTCCGCCCTCTGCTTTATTCCTCACATCCAGACTTTCTCCCAGTCCTGTCGACTCCACCCTAAAAACATTGCCAGAATATGCCCTTTTCTTACTCAACATGCTACAAAATCTCTTATCCATTCTCTCATCATCTCCTGTCTTGACTGCTGTAACCTCCTACTAACTGGCATTTCTGACACCCATATATCCACACTTCAATCCATCCTAAATGCTGCTGAAAAACTGATCTTCCTCTCTCACTGCTCCACATCTGCTGCATCACTCTGCAAATCCCTACACTGGCTCCCTATGTCCTCTAGAATGACATTCAAATTACTCACCCTTACCTACAAAGCCATCAACAACAACACCCATGCCCTCTCGCCCTCTTAGATCTACCACTGACCTGCACCTTGTCTCGTCTCTGATAACCACCTCTTACTCCCGCCTGCAAGACTTCCTCCGCGCTGCTCACCACTTATGGAATTAATTTCCATGCTCAATCCGACTTTCCCACAGCCTTCAAATCTTTAGATGCTCTTTGGAAATCCATCTCTTTTTCAGGTGATCTTATCCTTGATAACAATATTCACACTAATGCACCCTCACAACTATCCCAATCTCCACTCTGAGCCACACTCGCTCCTTTTGTTTCAGCTATGCCCTCTTTCCTTTAGAATGTAAGCTCTCTAATGAGCAGGGTCCTCCATACCCTTTGTTTTCATGTCTCCAATCATTTTGTCTGCCTTGTCTATTCTTGTTTTATGTATGTCCTGTTTAATGTATGTCCTTGCCTTCTCTACTGTACGGCGCTGTAGAGCACTGTGGCGCCTTACAAATCTATAATAATAAAAATAATAGTAATGTACACAAAGATAACCACTTCATTGGTTCAGGGTTTAAGATAGATCAACACAATGCTGGTCATAGGTCAGTTCAAACGATGCTTCTCCAAAGTTGCCGGAACCTCACTCCAACAACTGTGTACATGTCTTGCCTCAGGAAACCATCAAGATTCCAGTTTAAACTGACCTATTAACATATTCAGTACAAAGCATTTTGAATATTAATCTCATACTAAACAAAACTAGCCATTGCAATGTGCAATCGCTAAGCCGTAGATACCGGATTCCTGCTGGTAAACTGTGGATTAATATAAGACCGAACACAATACATTTCTGAAAGCCTGAATCCTATACATCTAAGTCAAAGTCTTTTATATTAATAATAAAGGAATATGAGTTGAAAACTTTATTATAAGTGAACTATATACAAATATAGGTGTGAAAGTAAGTATATTTTATTTGTTTATCTATGCAATTGCGTAATTAGCCACAGTACACGGTTGAGTACGAATCGCAATCGTACAGGAAAACATTACAATCGGTATTTATTAATTTAGAACAACTTCATCCAATGATTTGACTACGATATAATGTAGGCAATGTTCAGTAAGGGTGTGTTTGAACAATTGCATACAGATTCAGACAAGAACATAATCAAAGAATGTCTGCATAATGTTAATATTATCTATTCTATTATAATATAACCACCTTATTGATTAATGCAATATACCCAAAACAGAATCCCATAGATTGTAAGCTTGTGAGCAGATACCTATTACCTCTATGTCTGTATGTATTACCCAGTATTATTTTATTACTGGTTGATCACGTTTGTAAAGTGCTACAGAATTTGCTGGCACTATATAAATAAATGTAGATGATAATGATGATCATCATAATGATGATTACATAGTTGCAGAAACGACTGAAAAAATGGTTTGATATGTGAATGGTCAGGGGCAGGTGTATATAGCGGATGTTGACCCTGGCGAACACCCAATCCAGTGAACTGGTTGTAATTAGAGATTTGTGAATGATTCGCAGACGCTTATTGAGACTTTAGTAGTCATTCCGCCATAAATTAGGATTTGCCAAGCATGTTGTACTGAAGATAAAAACAATATAATTTATTTTTTTGGGTGCGCATGTGGGAAAGTTGTTCCTACTGTATTAACAAGGTTATTCAAGATGAAATGATGCTTTATAGCAATTGTGTTCATATCAAATAAACTAAAATGTTTTTGTGCATGTTCGCAAGTTGGACGATGTAAGTGTTTGAGGGATGTGTCTGTTGTCACCCGGACACATCTGCTACTCATTTAGAGAAGAATGTTCTGGATGGAGAAAAACCCAATTCCCCTCAGCTGCAAGGTGATAATGTGAACCACTATCTATGCCACCATGCCACCAGTGTAATTGCCACCAATACGATTGCTGCCAGATCCAATACTTATCCTTGTTACAGTTCACCTGAAATTAAACCTTAAAAAACCTTTAAAACTTTAATTATTGCCAATAATCAAAGGGTGTCTGCATAATGTTAACATTATCCATTCTATTATAATATAACCACCTTATTGATTAATGCAATATACCCAAAATGGAATCTCTTTATAGTTTGTTCGATATTGAAATATAAAAGTTTATATATAATTGTGAGACATTTTCAAGGAATTTTAGGACCCAGAGAAAAGAAAATCCCAGCAACCAAAATGTCCTTAACACAATATACAAAATAATACTCCAACAAAGTAGCAAAGTAATTATATCTGAAGCCAATATAACAGAAAAAACAATTTAACAGTGTACCATTGTACAGTTAATGAAGTGAAATAATGTATTGCTAATTTGCACCTGTGTAAATTCCTAACAATGATTAATTATGTTTCCAGTGACTTGCAATAACACTTGTTTTACTAAAACAAATAAATGAAGATTTCAGTCCATCTCCCAAACAGGAGAGGCCCACCAGACTGGAATGGACAGGGCAGTTGCTGACCTTCTACAATGGCCTACCGCATGCTCTTATAACCACTGCTAGGGGATTTAAAGAGTTCATATAATGCTTGACCTTTCATTAATTATACTGCCTAAATAAGGAGTTTTCTTCAAAGAGTCAAGACAACATAGCACTTGACTTAGTATAGTATGACTAAAATAGACATTTTAAGCTAATGCTCCATGTATCTGGTTTTGTCACATTTGGTTTGTGCTAACTATGTGCTATTGATGTCTCACTATAAAAATAAAATGAATGATAAATCCTCATGTTTAAATCTTGTCAGCAGTAAAAAATGCTGCATTGGTTGATTGCCACTCCCATAATCCTTTGCTTCCCGGTTTCAGTCAAATAGTTTGTCTATATTTAAAGTGATAGGCTGCTTACTAGTGCTCTATATCATTATGTCCCCCTCTGCCACTCCACTCAGTGCTGCTGACAGGTAAAAGCAGAGTGGCAAAGACATTACAGGGAGCTCTGAATCAATCTAGTATCAGAAAATAACTTTAATCATTAGGATGCAGCATATAGTTAGCCAGGCACACACTCTGTGCCAGGCATGCCTGCAGTGCTAGCAGTATGAGAGCTGGCAGGAAAATGTCCCCTCTTCTGTAGACTGTCTGCTAACCCTTACATTCCATAGTTATATTTATACAACTATGAACTTTACCAGTGCAAATTCAATGGAAAACTGAACCAATCATTATAGGGAAATCTGTCACACATACTAATACCAAACAGATAGGCCCAGCTAGTTCTGCAAATACATAAGAAACATATTTTGTTCTTATTTGAATTTCCTAATTGGTGTGTGTATACAAGTAGCCACTTAAGTAAGTATATATCATATAGGTATGATACCATATACCAATTATTTCACCTCAAAACAGCCTGAATTCACTGGTGATAGAGACTCAGGAGATTTTCAAAAGCACATTGGCCGATGTTGAATCCTGTAGCTTTGTAACCGACAGTATTATATCGCTGACAAAGCATATTTGCAGATAAGCACTTCTGGGCACTTCTGCCAGGAAGGGATGCACCTTATTGACATAACATTTCAGATCACATGTGGCATTTAAACATTGCTCTACTTATACCAAATGGCTAAATGTCTGTCACAAAAACATGCCTAACATCTTACACAGCCTAAAGCAACCTGCAGTTCTAACTCATCATGATGGATCCATGGGCCTCAGGGTGCATTTGGGGGGTTTTCAGTTGCCCAGAAACCACCCTACACTCAAATCAAACTTCTGTGGTTTATTAAGATTTCTATGAACCTCCTCCTCCTGCCTGCATTAAAAAAACTATAAAACTTTGTCTGCAGTCTGACCCATTTTTTTGTGGGTATCTGTCTATGTTTTAATGATCTTTGGTTTCAACAAAATGGCCACTGTCATTGTTCTTATTTTTAGCTCTAGTGGATGTTTCTTATGTTTTGACTATGGTGTTTCTGTGACCTCTGGGAAAATAAACTGCAATAAAACTAAATTATTTATAATATTCTACAGCTGCTGTGGAGACTGATGTGAAGCACTAGGTGAGTAATTTTATTGTTATTGTTGCATTCCCCCCCTTCCCCCGTGAAACCAAGCATTTGGAAACCTCAGTCTAGAAATCCTGAATTTGTCTCTTGACCTGGATTTTAATATTTTGCCCCCCACTGCTGCTTTTGCTGTAGCCTACCTCCACAGAGCTCCATTAACCCTCCCTCCACCACTTCTGATCTGTGTAAAACAAGTTATTCTGCTATAATCCCTGCAGTGGCGCACGCAGGGGGAGTTTCTGGGTCTCCAGAAACCCCACCCCCCCTCCGCTAAAAAGTGCCCTAGATATTGGCACTGTAGTATACAGCAGCCACGGCGCTGTCTAAGAAGCGTCCACGGTGCACCGCCACGGACGCTTCTTTGACAGCGCCGCGGCTGCTGTATACTACAGTGCAGCCGAAACGGAGCTGCGGCAGGTCTCTAGGATTTTTTTTTTCTTGGGGGGTAGAGGAAACCCCCCCTGAAAAATCCTCTGTGCGTTCCTGCCCTGGTATCTCAATAAGAAAGACATGTTTAAAAGTATATTGCATTATGAACTGTGCTAACATTACTATAATCATGCCTGGTTAGACCCAGGTCTAGGAGGCATTTCCAGAAATCCAGGCATGCATATTCCAGTCATTAGTGTCATCAACGGGATCCTTTACAACAGACTATGTTTTTCCAGGACTCCAGTTCCCAATGTTTATAATTCCTTACATCACAATACAACTGCCCATGCAACTGCAACTGCAAGCATGCTGGTTGCCATACCTAATACGTGACAAGGTACCACTAGCTGTGCCCCTTATGGTAAAGCCTGTTAGCTGATTGACTGTAGCTCAGATATTATTCGTTTTGTGACTTACTTCTGATACACCACTGACACTATTGTGCATGAAAGCTTCATTAGTGTTGCTTTCTGATACATTCATATAGGCATATCTGCCCTAACTGCAATGCCGCATTTAGCATGCACATGCTATTTGCATCCTCTCATATGCTGTATGGGATGAGTGGAAAAAAGATTGCACTGAAAATATTGCTGGCAGAGTGATCATTGACCCATTTGCCATTATGTATTTACATGTCACAAGTGCTGCAGCTCAAAACACATGTGCAGCTTATTGTTACCTTCCTTCTCACATTGATTTCTGTATGGAATGTCGCAAAACAAGAACAGGTATGGAATCTATTACCTGGAATGCTGGAAACATTAGGTTTTCCAGATAAAGGTTATTTCTGTAATTTGGTGCACTATACCTAACATCTACTAAGACACGTTTACAAATGATTTTGTCTTTCTCTACACTGCCCCTGACATTCCCCTCCTTATTAAACTGTTTAGAAGAGCTCCTCATGTTACCATGTAGGTAGAAAAACTTGTGATGAAATCAGATAATGTTTGTATGTGTGACAAATTCACCAAACAGCAGCAATAATTAACTTTTTACCTGTTTTTCCGAGTTTTCTGAATAATGGTTTTCTGGAAAAGAGATCCAATACTGAAAATATTGTAGGCATAGTGGTCATTGATCAACTGCTTTTATATAGGTCACAAAACTCCAAGGTGTTTTCTGTTAACCTTATATTATTTATCACAGTGGGGCTTGCTTGCATTATTGTTTATGATACATGACAAGCAGTGTTATGCCAAATACATTTAAACATTTTAATATTAAAATTAATATAGTATTAACCTATATTTTGGAACTTTTAGGTTTTATTTAAAAATGTATTCTCTTTATTGCAATGAGCTATAGAAAAGCTGTAAGCCAGTCACAAGTGTGTTTATAATGAGAGAATTCTGTGACAGACTACTTCACATGGGTGGATTTGAGGCAGTAATTATTTTGTCCTTCCAAAAAATTGCATGGGAAGCATGGCAGGGCAAACAAAGAATTTCTAGAGGGCTTCCAACCACACTGGGCATAATAAGCATGCAAGGGGTGTGACTATCATTTTAGCCAGTGTAAGCCCGTTCTCCAACTCTTTCCCATCTACTTCAAAAACAAATGCAATGCTGTGTGCTATACTGTTAGGCGCAAACAGCTTTCCCTACATGAGCAGAGCCGTGTGAAGCAGAACATACCTCCCAACTGTCCTTGCAGTGAAGATAAAGTCCTAGCTGAGTAGGATAAACACAGAAATTCAGGACTGTCCCACCATTTGTCAGACTGTCCTGTTCTTTCCTACCTGTTCTTGAAGCTTCCACTACTTGCTGCTGTTGGTGTGTTAAGCTCAGTAACTGTTTGTCTGGATCCTGGAATGTTGGGTCCTGTTTGGAAAAAGGATAGGTATAAGAAAAATGGAAATGCTAGCAATGAGTGGTCTTAACCATCTCCAACAATAAATTAAAAAACACCCATGTTTAATAAACAGGCATCCCTCCCAGCAACCAGCCCCAACATTAAATTAATAACATTTACATTTAATTAATATACCTATTTCCTACAAACCTGTCCGAACATTAAATTCATAGTATTCACATTTAATAAATAAACCACCCTCCCCAAAAAAACATCCTTACATTAAATAATTAATGTTGTTTTAATAAATAGTCCTCCTTCCCCCAAGCTCAGACTCACATTCAACTAATATGCACTACAGTGACTGGCCACACTTACCTTCATCTCTGCAACACCACCCTGTGATGATTCTCTAGGCCAATAACCCCCCCACTCCCTAATGGCTTTCTCAGCCAATACACCCCCTTAGCCCATTCCTCTCGGTTTTCTCCACCTGAACACAAGTATAGAAAATGCAAAAAGAAAATACAATCAACTATCCATCTATATCCTAGAGTACACAATACAGTAATACTGAAATTATCATTGTGTATTTGTGCCTCCAGCTTTGCTTAGACATAGGTTTGTCTTCTCCACAGCCTTTTATAACAGTGTCTCTGTCCAAAAAGTGCAAGAACTCACAAGCAGGGCCATATTATCCATTGGGCATGATGGGCAGGTGCCCTGGGGGCCCCACGGGCAAGGAGGCCCCATATGCAGGGCTCTTAATTAGAATAAATAATCCTGCAAAAGAGAAAACCTGCAAAATAAAACCTTCAAGGGTCACTGAGCAAGTACATCTATCTATCTCTCTATCTCTATATATATATATATATATATATATATCTATATATCTATATCTGTATCTCTATACATCTATATCTATATATATATATATATATATATATATATATATATATATATATATATATATATATATATCTATATATGTAGGGGCCCCGGTGCACTGCTTTGCCCAGGGCCCATAATGTTGTTAAGATGGCCCTGCTCACAAGCTGTTACCTCTGCTCTTGCAGAAGCCGGCTCATTGCCACATATACTGTGTGTCACAAGTACTTTAATGCTGCCTGTGATAAGTATGTACTGGACTAAATCCACCCTTTCACATGTTGTGTTCAGAGTTTGAAATTAATGAAATCCTTTCCCTGAGAGTGTTGCATATTTTGTGTTAAAGGTATTTGTTGGAATATGTGGACTTTTAAAAAAATCTGTGGTGCTGTATATTTTTATGAACTGATATTATAACACCCCCTCCCCTAGTTCTCTATTCCATCCCTACATTGCTTTACTTACCTTACCATAGGGCTTATTCTCTCCTTCTCTTCTCTCCTATTAAGCTCTTCTTTGGTAGGCTCCTCCTGGATCCCTTCAGAGACCTGCATGGTCTGGCCTACTTTTCTTTGTTCCACACCACCACGGAAGGCATAAGGGCCGATCTGGGATTTCCCCAGTACCCCAATGGGCCAGTCCGATGATGTCTGTAGGATGTTCTGGAAAAACAAGTCAGGGCTATGGAGGTCCCACCTCACAATTTAGAGGACTTAAATAATCTGCCGCTAACATCTTGGCGCCAGATACCAGAGGTCTTGTGGGGTTCATGCCTTCATGGTCAAGAGCTGTTTTTGGCAGCAAAAGGGGGATCTAGTGTAAGAAACTTACCTGTTCCAATTTCCTCTTCCTGTTCTGTCTGCCGCACGGGGACTTCCGTGTGCGCGACCCTGTCAGTCATGTGTTTTCCAGCAGGGAATATGAACTTCCCTTCCTATATAAGAATCGCTTTGATACTTGCATGGTGTCAGAGCAACAGGTTATCCAGCGTCTGTCTCACCTGTACCTATTTGGTGCATATTATCCCTGTGATTCTTGCCAGCTTCACAGCTGTTTTTCATATCTCACTGCTAAAACCTTTGGTTATTAATACAATTTTCTCCTTTAGGGGAAATCCCCCTGCCGTCTCAGTACAGAATCAAGAATTTGAAATGAATTAAATTCACAACTCCCATATCTCAAGAGAAAACCTTCAGTTCTTGCTTGATTGGAAGGGCTACGGTCCTGAAGAACGCTCATGGATCCCTGCCCGAGATTTTCATGCACCTAACCTTCTAAAACGTTTTCATAAAAAATTTCCCAACAAACCCTTTAGGGTTTCTAGAGTCCACCCAAAAGGGGGTGTGGGGGGGGGGGGGGGGTGGGGAATACTGTAAGTACCTGTTCCCCGCTCCTATTCCTGTTCTGTCTGCTGTGCAGGTACTTCCGGGTGTGCGGCTCTGGCAGTCATGTGATCTCCAGCTGGGAATTTGAACTTCCTCTTCCTATATGAGAATCGTTCTGACACTTGCATGGTGTCAGAGCACCATGTTATCCAGCATCTGTCTCCCCTATACCCATTTGGTGCATTTTCTCCCTGTGATTCTTGCCTGCTTCACTGCTGATTTTGATTCGCGTACCAGACCTTGCCTTATTCTCCGAATACATTCCTGGATTCTCCCTGTGTAATGCTGACATCTAATTTGTGTACCAGACCACAGCTTGTTCGGATACGGCACATCTCTCCTGTACTTCTCACAGGTACTGCTTCTTTATTCATTGGTCTCCGGTAATTGCTTTCTCCTATCTGTCTCTCACGTCAGTGGCCTGAACCAAGGGCTGTGACTTGCAGTCTCCCAGTTGTTAAGTCCATCCCGCCTTGTGGAGGTTTTTGGTGAAGACCAGGAAAGCCATTAGACTCCGCGCCTTGCTAAGCCAGTGATAACAGGGATTGGGAGAATATCCTTGTGCATAATCACTACACCATATTAGGTAGGTTTTTTTAATGTTGTGGCTGATCAGTGCCAAATGTCCATGTGTAGCATCTAACTGACACAAGGTATCTAAGACATATATACAACTATAAAATATACATTAGCAATAAAGTAGTTATTTTTACATTTAGATGAAATGTGTGGTTTCTAACACTTTACAGCAGTAGGGAGAGATAGTATATATATATATATATATATATATATATATATATATATATATATATATATATATATATATATATATATCAAAATGATAAGTTATGGAAGGATGGCGCCTTCAGGTGTAAAAACAGATAATGGTGTATATATAGTCAGTAAGCTCAGAGAGTCCAGAGACCATAAAATCCTGAGAAAAATAGTAATGCATGTGGATATCAGCATATTCATCAGGAGGAAGTTCAAGCTGAACGAAACGCGTTGAGGCCCACAACTGTACTATCTGAGACCCTGTTTCACTGATCTACCCTGGGAGTAACAAATTAAGATATCACCCTTTCCTGAGCTTTTGTATGGAGCCTATAGAGGGACATCTTTAACTACCTCCAGGGATATGACTACCAGTGATCTCGTCTGTATATTATACAGATAAGCTTATATTTATTATCTTCATTGTGAGTTTGCATTTTATATTTTTAATCTGCTGAATAAATTGTTTGCAAAAATACTACACCATATGGCTTTCTTATATCTTTCCTACTATTGAGCGGTGATGCAGCAGTTATTAATAGAACATACTATATTTGCATCTTGTCTCTGCGAGCAAAGGAAATCACCATCTGGGATGACTGAGGAGCCTATATACAGATAAGCTGTTATTTTACTTATTACTGGTACGCACACTACTACACTATTAATCTGCACAGTGTCTCACCTGATTTGCTGATATATACTGCTATATGCTGATATCCACCTGCATTACTATTTTTCTCAGGAATTTATGGTCTCTGGACTCTCTGAGCCTACTGACTATATATACACAATTATCTGTTTTTACACCTGAAGGCGCCGTCCTTCCATAACTTATCATTTTGATACCTCTTTTCGGTCTAACCATCTGATATTGGAGACTTGGCTGCCACACATATTTGTGGAGGTGTTTTGTTTATGTTTTATGTTTATTTATATCTTTGTTTATTATCACTTTTTGATTATCATTGTATTTATTATCCATACATTGGGAAAAGCGCCAATCTGATATTGTGTTCTATTCTATATATATATATATATATATATATATATATATATATATATATATATATCTTCCACATAAGCCATTATGTTTAAACTATTTTTTATAAGGTACTCAGGTTGCTGTGGCAACACATATCACAGGGTGTTCCATAACTGCCAGGATCTAAGAATTGGTACTTTGTTGGTGTCTTGTATTCAGCATGTGAACAATTAATGGGGTACAATTGTCATTTTCTGGGCAATGTGTCACAAAACCTTATCTTTTTCTGCATGTTACAATCACAGCACATTACTATGAATCTATATACTGCCATGTTCTGTGTATTTAAATATGAGTGCTTGTTACTAGACCATCTCTTGTCATGACAGACATTCTTATGCATTTGCAAAGCATGTCTGTGCGCAGTCAATAAATTGTTTATAACATCCCTTCTTAGCTGTACGTTCTTGGTCTATTAAATATGAGAGTTAATGTTTTCTTGTTTTATGTAAGCCTGAAACAGCATAAGTGTTAAATAATTAATACCAATTATAATATCATTATGGCATACTTAAAAATTAATGCATACTTCAATATCTCATGACAAAATCTAAATTAAAGTGCTAAAACACACATGTAAAACAAATATAACAGATATAGGAGTTATGACAGAGAAATAAATAGTCAGACCTGTTTGGTTTGCTGCTGTTGTCAGTATCACAGGATTCTGAAATTGATACCACCACTTTAGAATATGTGACTGGGAACAGACTTAAAGGGCTAGGGAGGCACATGCATCTATTTTTTTTATATTTTATTTTATGTATTTGCCTATGTCACATTTATTTGGATTTCAGCATTAAGTAACTATTGAGCACAATGGGTGACATTTTTATTGCTTAGGTCAGTACCATGGATAGTAAACATGCATTTCTGGCAGTAATTATTGTTATGTACTAAAATTAGCCATTGTAATGCAGTCACATCCCTACACAGTCTGATTTATTCCTTGGTGTCTAGTTTGTACTGTAGCATATTTTGTAAACTATTTCCTTAGCTAAATGCAATATTGCAATGTCTAAATACTTACAACAATGTTGTTTTTTCATTGTTTCTTCTGGCTAACATTCTACCATACTTTACAATAGTATGTGTGGGCAAAAATATAACTATTCCTAAAATATGCAGATCTTAACAGGAAATAATTTCCGAATAGCATTATTTCTGATTTCAAGTACCGCCGCGTTATGGATATTACAGTAATATTAACCCAGGTTTTGCTCGCAGCTCAGAGAGTTGCGAGCAAAAAGCCAGTGTTAGAACTACCGTGATAATAGTTTTAGCGTGGTGGTACTTCAGGGGGAATTGAATTCCCCCTATGTATTTGATTCTGTATATAGTTATACAACAACATATCCAAGGGCATAACTAGTCTATGTGACTGTTTTGGGCCCAGCAGCACAGAGAGACCTGTTGTAGAAGAAAAGTACAGTCTAACAGTACAAACTTAATATGGCTTTATAATGAATTCATCCTGGCAGTTATATGATTTAGAAAATAATAACAATAAAAAGAATGTATATATTATTTACATGAATGCCAGATTGCTTCTAATGCAATTTGTTCAGTTAGTTCACTGGCCTCCTGGATACTGTCCTGGTGACTATGACTTTGTGACGGTACTTAAAGGGCCACATCACTCCCTTGCAATGGGCCCAGAATGATCTAGTTATGTCCTAACCCTATCCTTTTGCATCTGAAATTCTAAAAGTGTTCCATCATTGAACTCACTGTTGCTGAAAACACATATAGATATAAGGACCATTGCATACATACAGCCCCTATTCCACCCTCTTCACTCAACATTACTAATCCCTTATTGTCTCACAGTGACATATGCAGTGTAAGTAGAGGGAGAGGTGTTTTGGGAGGGTTTGATGGAGAGGGTAGGGGGGCAAAGAATGACACCAGTTTTAAAAAATGCTAAAAGACTATGAAAAGTCAGTTTTTATAGGTAATTATTAGCCCTTACGCTTTACATGATAATATATTATCTCAATTTGCTTTCAGTGCAAATTTTATGACTGTGAACTTTATGAATGGTCCATAAATCTTTTATTAAAGTATATATCTTGGTTTCATCATGAGTTTGCCAACTGAATTAAGTGAGTTCCTCCCAAGGACACCCTACTAACTATAGACCATTATGCCCACCATGTGCATGTTTGGCAAAGTAATGAAAAAAAAAATAGATTCTGCAACACTTGTTTAACAGATCTGACAGTTTGTTTTAATTTCATCTTTTAGCTGTCAAACTTGTCCTTTTCCACCTGGGAACGGATGAGCAGGGAAAAGCCTCAGATAGGGGTCTGTCCACAGAGTTCCCCCACAGTGTAAACACCATACACAATGCAGAGGTGTGAGGTATGAATTGAGCCTCAGAACTTCCTCCAAGTATAAACACTGTGCATCCCTCTGAGCCAGAGATACGGCTTTATCTCCAGACTTGCTTTTCCTTGTAATATAAACAGTAAATTATACAATGTGGTGTGATGTACATGTTTATCTTCAAACTTTCCTTTCTGATACATCTAAAATTCATTTCCCATATCTCATTCCACTTTCCACATATTTTTAAATGTAGCTCCCTCTATTACTTTATATAGTTCCAAGTAATAGACATCAAATGCATAAAATTTCTCCCGATGCATCAAATGACACGACAAGTTAACAACTATTACAGAACAAGTAACCCATACTTTGATAATACTTTATTTTTAACTTTCTTTAAGTTGTTAGATTAAAAAATGTGCTGTAAGGAAAATTATTCTCCTTACGACCATGGGGTTTATTTATTAAACTGCAGGTTTGAAAAAGTGGAGATGTTGCCTATAGCAACCAATCAGAGTCTAATTATCATTTTTTTACTACATTCTACAAAATGACAGCTAGAATCTGATTGGTTGCTATAGGCAACATCTCCACTCTTTCAAACCAGCCGTTTAGTAAATATACCCCCATGACAGTAGAGGATGAACTCCCATTGTCAATGCAAGGGGACTGAAGGAAAAATGTTAAATGTACCAGCTATTATAATTCCAGATAAAGAAAGTTTATTTTTATAACAAATATCACCATATTTTTGTTTATATAGCGCCACTAATTGCTCAGCGCAGTACAGAGAACTCATTCACATCAGTCCCTGCCCCATTGGAGCTTACAATCTAAATCCCCTAACATACACAGACTGAGAGAGACTAAGAGCAATTTAATAGCAGCCAATTAACCTACCAGTATGTTTTTGGAGTGTAGGAGAAAACTGAAGCACCCAGAGGAAATCCACGCAAACACAGGGAGAACATACAAACTCCACACAGATAAGACCATGGTTGGGAATCAAACTCATGACCCCAGTGCTGTGAGGCAGAAGTGCTAACCACTAAGCCACTGAGCTAGCCACATATAATTTATATTATAACATGTACTCTGGGGATCCTAGGAGGCCAGTCACAGCTTATACCCCCTACAAAACCTCCTAAATTGTGGCCATCAATTAGCACACACTGTATGTTAGATTTATATAACACTATGGGAGCACAGTCTGCACTGTTCCTGTATGGTGCCTGCAGGTGGGGAACGCAGTGAAGACTCTTTCTAAAGTTACAACCAGGCTTTTAGGAGCCACACTTCATCCGACATGATTCATATTGTATACCGAGCCTACAGAATAAAAAGCTCCTTATTATATCTATTGTCTATAGTTCTACCCAGTCCTGTAGCTGCTGGTGAAACAGGGACTTGAGAGATATTCTCCTTATATATAGCTATTATGCATTGTGAAAACTATTGCTATACGTGTTTATGTGCAAAAAAGTAATACACAGAGACACAATGTGATCTGTACACAATATACAGTAGCCATATATTCATCTATAGAGTGCTGCAATTAATCTTGCATCATATTACTGAAAACGATGCTTTTCTTTACTCCATGAGATCTTCCTGGACCATATGAAGAAATTCCCAGCCTCTGAAAAAAAATCTGCAAGCTCGTGTCTTTTGGCACAAGCTTGTGCTGAATAAATATATTAATTTGCTTTTATTGCAGTGAATATGTTATTTATCCGGGGTTTAAGCCAACTGAAATAATGGTCTTGTTTACTTTCAGCAAAATAAGGTTATACGGTATGAATTTTGGTTTAAAGTATAATATAGTTCAAAGCTTCACCTTTCTCCACCTCCACAGATTCATATATAGTTGAGCTACTCCCACAATATCACACAAATCGACAATTTACTATTTTATACTACATGTATATTCCATATTGATTCCCTGTCAGTCTTCTCAACATTTCAGTAACACATTCAAATGTTTTCTTATTAATTTGCTGATAAAATGAGACACACCTTTTTAAAAATCTATTTTATCTAGTCTGTCATTATATTGCATGAACATTTTCTGAAACATTTATTGTTTATTAAAAACGCCTTTCATATTTAGGGGCCTATTTATTATTGGTTTTTTTTCAAGAAATCCCCCTGAAAAGGGATGTTTTCGGTAGACCGACGCACATTTAAGCAATGTGCACACTTATTAACAGTACATGGCAGCAGATATCATAGATATCTGATGCTTTGCATTTTTCTTTGCAATCCAGAGCCGACACCATAGATGTCTATAAGGACTGCTCTATTCCGCAATTTAGCAAACCTCCGAAAAGCCGAACTTGTTCATGTTAATGTACGTCAGCTCAGGCTGACGTACATCTACTATATAAATGCTTTGTGGCGTGTGTGAAAAAAACAAAAACAAGCTGCAGCGCCACCTGCTGTGCAGAGTTATACACTGACCTATATATTTCTTGAAGGAGAAGTGACAGTTGGGAGTGGTTGGTGGTTGCCGGGGGTGACAGTGGGGAGTTTTTAACACCTTAAGTAGCTTGATGAAGGATGTGGCGATGAAGATGAAGGATGAGGTGATGGAGAAAAATGATGAGGTGGTAACATGTGGACAAAACCACGTTAAAAAAGGGCGCTTGCATCAGGAAGTAACGCTCTTCCCCTGAGGAGGCGTGGGCTAGGCCCAAATGAATGACAAGAACCTTTTTAACACCTTAAGTAGCTTGATTTGACTAGAATGCATGAGTATCATGCACGGGTTAACTTGTTACTGTATGTGTTATTTGTCACTCTGATCCAAAGAGCAGAGCTGAACAGCGCATGTGTAGAGGGTTCATCCCTCCCTCTCACATGCTGCCTTGCCTCCTCAGATATGCCTGAGGTTTTCGGACGGAGCATTCGCACACAGAGTTTCAAGGCTGCTGGGGATTGCACCCGCCATTGGTATCGGTAGGGATCATGTTAAAAATGGTTGAATAATAAATAGAGGCCTTAGCATTTACATTATTTTTGTTGAGTAACCCATGCAGAGTTAGCTATTAAGATAAATGTTTTATTGCAATGTTATAATTTTACCTTCAATTGAGTAAGTAATGTGTCAGGTCACTTTCTTGTAAACAAATAATTCACTATATACAGAGAAATTGTGCAAAATGGCTGAATGCATGTATATGAAAATAAAATAGAAATATACCCTATTTATTTATATGATATATTTCACTTTAATGTTAAATTTCAACTTCGCAGTTACCTTTACAATTACATTTTGTAAAATGCCCAACTCACAAAGGAGAAAGTGTCAACAGAAAAGCCATTTCAGTGGATGTGCCAGAAATACAGTGCCAATGAACAATAGTATTTAGGGGTATTGATGTATAATTCGATTACAGTCTGTATATTTTCTCCAAGGCGTGGAGGTGAGAAACTGGATCTCTTGAGGCTGGCATAATCATGCCTTATTGTGGCTAGGACATGCGGTGAGCAGCTTATCTTTTCTGAAATAGAGCGCGTTGCCTTGGCCACAAGGTAATTCCATTGCATGCAAGCTGCACATTCTAGCATCCCAGTGGGGTCTGCATCTCACATCTCAGCCTGGGCTCATGTCTGTTACCCATCAGCCTCAGAAAAGCCATCTTTCTTGAGGTTTATCCCCCTGGAGCGTAGCATTTCCAGTATTCCCCTTCTTGAATCTCCTTCACTCCTCTCTCACGTTCCCTGTCTTCCAAACGTTACACTGCATTCGATTAGCACCTTGCTGTTCTAATCCACTCCCCAGCTGCCTAAAATTATCACCCCATTTGATTCAAGACTTGGCTTTCCTCCCCTCCATCTATCAATAGGCCCTAATATTTGTGCTCTGTTCTCTGGGAAACCTGAGTCCTCCAGCCACCTTTCAGACTCTCTCCTTTTCACACACGCGTTTGCTGTGTATATCATTTTCACTCCATCTATCTTTCTTACTAAGAAGGTGCGATTGTCTTGTTAAAATTCAGACCCGAGGCAAGAGGAATAGAAACTTTTCTGCATCCAGACAGTTTGTAAGTTGTGCTGGGAAAAATCTCCTACATAATGCAAAATAGCAGATCAAGATTACCCAGGTTTCTATCCGCAAGCATTCATCAGAGTGACCGGATCTGTCTCCCATACATCATGCAGTATTTCAATTCCAGTCATCCACATTTCAAGCACAGAAGTAAATCATGGGTTTCAAAAACAAAACTATAACAATCTCCATATGGATATTCCCATTATGGTCTACAGATAGTTTGGGTGATTCATTCCAGATAAATTACTTCTGAAATAATTCTTTTCAGAATTAGCATATCATGTTCTTCAATTAATTCCTATTCGCTCCAGAATCTGAAATGTTTTTATAACATTAAGGGCTGGGGTTAAAATAACATTGTGTGTTGTCGCCTTGATTACATTTGTGCAAATTTGAGAAAATTAATAAATCAGGATAAATGTTATCTGCAATTTCACTATTCATAACTGGTGGAAGATTGTAGATAAAACTGTGCAATGTGCATCTCTGTGCAATGTGTCTTGATCACTGGTGGAAGGGAATGAGTTAAGCATATTTCACACCTATTCCAGGGTCATGCAGAACAAGTCTGAGACAGCAGCACCGCTTGAAGGAAAGGGTTAAATTCCTCTGCAGCCGTTTCATGCTCTCTTTTCCTTTCAAATCGGGACTGACATTTTTATGGTTGCCCGCTGTCTTAATCTGTATTTTTTATAACCACTACCACCACGTTTAAAAATATTGACACCGTTGAAGCTCACTCATAATCACATGCAGAGCCCCCACCCAACAGTTCCCCTATTTTTATGCCACTGCCAGAGGACTTTTGGCTGAACTCAAAGGAGTGCAAACACAAGTAGCTTTTTGATAGTTATCTGAAGAATTTCTGAATCAGCGTCCTGTGACGGGAGAGAGAACTAGAGGCGGAAAGTAGGGGCAGCCTTTCCAGCTTGTGGGGTCACTAATGCGTCTGCTCTGGGGTAACTAAGTTATTTCAAACAATCTGATTTGGGAATAGAACGTCCTTAGAGTATGAGACTGATACATGTTACCAATAGACTTCCTCCTTTACTTAAAGTCCCAGTCATCATTACTTGCCAGTTGAAATATGAACTATGACTAACTGGTTGCATTTTTATGAGTAATAATTGCTTACAATCAGCCCTTTTGTTCACACTTTATATGTTTTATACATTAGTTTATGTACATTTTGCTTGCCTATATGGCCTACTGGATATGCATATAATTCTGCAACAATCTCTTCATTAAATCTCTTCCTTATGCTTTATATAAAATAAACTGGAATACCTAAAGCACCGAAACTGTTTGACAGTATTCAGTCATTATCTGCTCTGATTCATTCAGCATTTCATATATATATATATCTCTGAAGAAAATATTTATACATATATATATCTCTGAAGAAAATATTTATACAAGATAAATCACATAGGGCCTGATTCATTAAGGAACTTAGGCAAGAAATTTCTTGCTTAAGTCTCTTGAACAAAACCATGTTACGTTGCAAGGGGTGCAAATTAGTTTTCTATTTTTCACATAAATTAAATAATGACTGTTTTTTCATGTAGCACACAAATACTTGATAGCTTATTTGCACACTGAAATTTAAAGTTGATATTTGTGTGCTACATGAAAAAACAGACAGTATTTAAATGATGTGCAAAATGGAAAACTAATTTGCACCCCTTGCATTTTAACATGGTTTTGTCCAGGACACTTAAGTTAGAAATTCCTTGCCAAAGTTCCTTCAATCAGGCCCATAATTTGTATTTGGTCCTACTCAATTTTATCTTCATAATGATTTAATAATATAATTGAAGGCAAAACACGTTTTTATTCGCAGTGCGGTCAGTTTGTGTCATCTCTAATTGTGTAACCTACAAGTGTGGGACTATTAGAGTACAAATGTTAATACAATAATACAGAATTAATTTAAATTTCACAAAGACAGCCAGCCTTTGCTCTACAAGAATGTCAAAATCTTATCTCTTTTCCTCCAGTTATGTTTAGCCCACTCCAAACTCAATACACACAAATACATTTCTGTGCAATATACTTAAATTGGTACATTTAACCCACTCCAAACTCATTTACCCACAGATATGTGCATTATACTTTTAATTAACTTTTATTTATATGGTGCCACAAAGGGTCCGTGGTGTCATACACAGAGCAATGGAACAAAACAGCACACAGCATACAGGGCTTTAAAAGAACAAAGTGCAGTAAAATATCAACCCAGTTGAGCATAGGACAAAACAGGACACTGCTTACTGGGCAAAACAAAGTGTAGAAAATTATTAACCCACTTATACCAAGGAGGTATAAGTGAGGGCCAGGACACTAAGGGGTCTATGCATCAAACTAATTTTCCACTTAAAAGATGCAGAAATGGCTGTTTCTGCATCTTAAATATGTTTGCTATGCATTACATGTCTAACGGAGAAGATTTCACAGAAATCTCCTCCGTTTAGGTAAATACTGTGCAGCATCACAGTCCCCATAGAGTACTATGGGAACTGCGATGTTCTACAATGCATCAAGCTTTGATTAGCTTTGCATTGCGCAAACAGGTAACTCCATCTCAGGATGGCGTTACCAGTCATTTCCTATGGGATTCTGCTGCAGCCTCTCTGGCTTTGCAGAATCTGATACAATGCGCACAGTACTTTCTCTTATCACCAGCAACGCTAAGCTGTCGGTAAATAGGAAAATCTAATTGCAGCACAGGGGTCTCTTCACCAGGTTCCTGTAGGCTATACCTTTTGATGTTAATAAAGGTGTTCAACGGTGTTAATGTGGATGTTAAGCCACAACGCTTTTGTAACTTAAACAGGTTTCTGTTTATTAAAGATGATAACAACAGATGAATACAGGTACTCACAATAGTTGGTAACTTTTGTAATACAGCAAGCAATAACAGTTTTATGCAGTCTTGTACACAGATACACTTGTATATGTATATAATGAAGGTATACACTGCAGTTATACAGATATGGTTGCAAGCCTCTAATATATACTGCATGTCTGTGCAGGTTATTTGTGGACAGACAGACCAGAGCCGGATTTAGACCTCATGGGGTCGGCCCTAGGCAAGATACTGGTTCCCCCCCCCCCCCCCACCTGAAACAATTCATAGCACTATATTTTTGTAGCATACCATATACCCCTATAGTTGAGTATAAGGGAAGCTATGTGTCACAAAAGGAGGAGTGGCCATACCATTGGGGGCGTACCTAAAATGTGAAAAGAGCTAGGCCACCCTCCTACAGAAAAAGGCAACACTAAATAATTACAGAGCAGTCCCATTTTTTTAAGTAGTTGGGTAAAAACCTAATAAGTTTTTAAGTCAGGACAGAATTACTTATTAAGTTGTTTGCAAGAATAATACGCATAAATCCAACGATGTGCCCCTTGTAACTTTTGTCCCTCTATCATCACACTGTGCCCCTTCATATCAACACTGTGCCCCTTCATAATTGTGTTTGAAACAACTTGTTTACCCTTTATCATAGTGTGCCATCGTTAGTTTGCATACCTTTTTATTGCTTTCTTCTCTTCTCTTCTGTTTTCTTCTTTTTGTTTTCTCATCTTCTGTTCTGTTTTGTCTTCTTTTTAGCCCCGTCGCATGCACTGCTCCTCTCCGTTCCACAATGAGTCTTCTCCGAATATAATGTCAGGCGTGATGTCACATGGCGTGACTCACGCCCGGCATCCAGTGGAAAGCAACGGAACAGAGAGGAGGCAACCGGGAGCCGCTGCAGTCATGTGATTTTTTTTTCTCCCTCAGACACAATATTTTTCTTTATTGACTGGCATACCCCACCACCCGCCTTGCTGCCGGGCCCCCTGGGGACCGCTGGGCCCTAGGCAAGTGCCTAGGTTGCCTAGTGGTAAATCCGGCCCTGAGACAGACTCCTCTTCTATATTGCTATGAGAGCCTCCGGTCACCTACTCAACATATTTGGGGAATTTATATATTACATACGTAGCGCAGCCAACAGTACTGCATCCGTTATTTTTACTGATCAGACAGAAAGTGCACCCCACTTCCTGTTTCCTCACTAGACCACAGGAGGTTGTGCTGTGGTTGCCATAGCAATGAAGCAAGGGAGACAGAGTGAAAGCGCTCCTATATACTAACAGATCCCAGAGTTCCCGGCATGATGCATTATAGTGGTAATTAAATATGCATCACTGCGATTTGCAGCAATGCATATTTGCTGGTACCGCATATTGTTAATGCATAGACCTCTAAGAAACTAGAGAGGGGAAGGAAGAAAGAACCAAAGCAAGCTGCCCAGGAGTGTGGGCGCAACTAACAGGTTTAGAGCCTGTTAGGTTTGAAGACAAGGAAAAAGATGAGACCAAGAGCAGTGGGTTAGGGATGAGATGCAAAAATGAAGGAAGTAAAGGTGCCGAGGGCAAAGGTATCAAAAGGAGGAGACCACGAGGATAAGAGGGCACTGATCGTGGGAGCTTACAATCTAGAAGGAAAGGGCAGACTAACAAGAGACACAAAGCTGGGAGTCAGGGTGAGGGGAGTAGAAGTCTGAGGGAGAGATGAACAAAAGTGGGTGGTAAGAGGAACAAAGGAAAAAAGGGAATGAGTGTGAGGACTGGTGAAGAGGGATCATGATGGGGTAGTTATTATTGGGCAAGGGATAGGTTAGACAGAGGAAGGGTAGGCTTTCCTGGACAGATGGGTTTTATGGGATCCTTTCAGATTTGGCCATGTTCAGTTTAAGGAAGCGATGGGACATCCAGGAGGAGATGGCAGAGAAGCAGCAAGACATCTTGGAGAGGACAGAAAGTGAAAGGTCAGGAGAAGAGAGGTAGATTTGGGTGTCATCGGCATAGAGGTGGAAATGGAGGCTGAAGGAACCAATATGTTCACCCAGTGAAGCGGTGTACAAGGAATAGAGCAGAGTGCCAAGGATAGAGTCCTTAAGGACACCAATGGAAGTTGGAGAGATGGGGATGAGGAGTCCGAGGTGAAAACAGAAAAAGTGCAATTGGAAAGATAGAAGGTGAACCATGCGAGGACAGTGTCAGAAAGGCCAATGGTGCCAATGATGTGCAGCAGGACAGCGTGATCAACTGTGTCGTGTCAAGATAGGTCTAGAAGGAAAAGCAGGGAATAGTGGCCTTTGGATTTGACAGAAAGAATATCATTTGTCACCTTGGACAGGTCAGTTTCAGTGGAGTGGAGGGGCAGAATCCAGATTGGAGAGGATCGGGGAAGGAGTTGTTGTAAAGATAGCTGGAGTTTGCAGATAAGCTGTTTGAAGGCAGAAGGGAGGATAAAGATGGGTTGGTCATTGGATAGGGTGATGGGGTCAAAATTAATTTTTTTAAGGATGGGTGAGACAAGCAAATTTTTATACTTAAATTGGAATGTGTATTAATAACATGCCAATAGTTGCTTAGCTTGCACTTTGAATTCTTCCCTTTTTAAATCCTGTTTCAAGCAATCAAATCATATACGGCAGTGGATTTTCTTAATTATTTGCATACTGTTATAACCAAAATATCTATATATTCCATGCAAGATTTTGAGAAGTTAGTGGGGTCGGTGTGTGGCATCCAGGGCCGCCGAGAGGGGGGGGGCGGGTACTAATTACCCGGGCCCGGGCATGTCAGGGGGCCCGGCCCGGGCCCTTGCGCCGACGATTTTTTTTTTTTCAAAACAATTTTTTTTTTTTTGCGGGGGGGGGCTCAGTCGTTGGTGGGGGGAGCAGGGTAGTTAAAAAAAACAAACATACTCACATGATCACGGCGCCTGCGTCCCTCTTCTCTGCTGCATTCAGACTGAATGCCGGGTGTGACGTCATCATGTCACACACAGCATTCAGTCAGTCTGGAGCAATGGAGCACAGAGGAGCAGAAAAGAATAAGAAAGAAGAGAGAAGAAAAGATAAGTGAAGGGAGGAAAACTGGGGGGGGGGATGGGTGGGCACAGAGGGGTTAAAAAACAAGGGGGGCACAGAGGGGTTAAAAAACAGGGGGGGCATGGCACAGAGGGGTTAAAAAACAGGGGGGGCATGACAGAGGGGTTAAAAACGAGGAAGGGCATGGCACAGAGGGGTTAAAAAACAGGGGGGGGGGCATGGCACAGAGGGGTTAAAAAACAGGGGGGCATGACAGAGGGGTTAAAAACGAGGAAGGGCATGGCACAGAGGGGTTAAAAAACAAGGGAGGGCATGGCACAGAGGGGTTAAAAAATGAGGGGCAGTATGGCACAGAGGGGATAAAAAACGAGGGGGGCATGGCACAGAGGGGTTAAAAAATGGGGGGGAGGCAGCATGGCACAGAGGGGATAAAAAACGAGGGGGGCATGGCACAGTGGCGTTAAAAAATGGGGGCAGCATGGCACAGTGGGGTTAAAAAGGTGGGGGAACACAGTGGGATTGAAAAAGGGGGGGGAGCAGCATAGTATAGTGTGATGAAGGGGAGCCAGGTGAAGTGGGCAAAAGCAGCATGGAGGGCGCAGTGTGATCATAATGCATGGCGATGATGAAGGGGCACATTATTGTAATATTGGAGCTGAAGGAAGGCCTAATTATTAATCGTGGGTGGTATTGATTTAATGCCAGGGTTGTTTGGAATAATCTAAATGTAGCCATTTTTTTCCAAATAGGGCCCCCAGCATTCTAGGATCCAGACAAGCTGCAACTAAAGAAACCTTAAGGTGGCGCACAATTTTTTAGCATACTCGACTATAAGGGGGGCCCCATGAATTTATTCATCCGGGGCCCTGAATTTCTCTTGGCAGCCCTGGTGCCATCTACAAGTCTGGTACTAGCAATGTTTAGTGTGACCTGTGTACAGTGATAATTGTGTATCAGGTGTGTGATATCATTGTGACCTGTGCAAGCTGATCAATGTACATCAGGGGGTAAATGTATCAATATGCGGGTTCTTCAACACCCGCGTGTTCAACCTCTTCCGCGATTAAATTTCAAGCGGCGCTGCATTGTAAAGGGAAGTTAACCCTTTACAATGCAGCGCCGCTTGAAATTTAATCGCGGAAGAGGCTGAACACGCGGGTGTTGAAGAACCCGCATATTGATACATTTACCCCTAGGTGTGTGTTATCAGTGTAACCTGTGTACAGTGATAATTGTGTATCAGGTGTGTTATGTCAGTGTGACCTGTGTATAGTGATCAGTGTGTATCAGGTGTGTGTTGTTAGTGTAACCTGTGTACAGTGATAAATGTGTATTAGGTGTGTGATGTCAGAGTGATCTGTGTATAGGGATAATTAATTGTGTATCAGGTGTGTGATATCAGTGTGACCTGTGTATAGTGATCAGTGTGTACCAGGTGTATGATGCCATTGTGAGCTGTGTACAGAGATCAGTGTGTATCCAGTGTGTGATGCCATTGTGAGCTGTGTACAGTGATTAGTGTGTATCCAATGTGTGATATCAGTGTGACATTTGTACAGTGATAATTGTGTATCAGGTGTGTGTTCTCAGTGTGACCAGTGTGTAGTGATAATTGTGTATCTGGTGTGAGATATGAGTGTGAACTGTGCACAGTGATCAGTGGGTACCAGCTGTGTGATATAAGTGTGACCTGTGCACAGTGATCAGTGGGTACCAGCTGTGTGATATAAGTGTGACCTGTGCACAGTGATCAGTGGGTACCAGCTGTGTGATATAAGTGTGACCTGTGCACAGTGATCAGTGGGTACCAGCTGTGTGATATAAGTGTGACCTGTGCACAGTGATCAGTGTTGCTCTGCTTCAGTTTTTATTAAAAGTAAATAAATAAATGCATTAAAATAATACCTGCCTACTCTCCTAGAATTTCTGGGAGGCTCCCGAATTTCGGGGAGTCCTCCCGGACTCCCGGAAGAGTAGGATCCTAAAAAATGCCAAAATTCACGTCATTGAATATGAGTGGGGGGAGGTTTTTGCGTCATTAAGCCGCGCCGCTATTCAATGCCGTGGATTTTGGCATTTTATAGTGGGGGCGTGGCTATGGTGACACAAAGACGTCACCTCGCCCCCTCCTACCCCTGTCACGTGACCTGCCCTCTCGGAGGACAGAGTCACAGAGGACAGAGTCACAAAGTCTACAACTATGATTTAAATGCCTCCCATGACCCAGCTGGCATAGGTGGTCACCTGTACAATCTAATGAATAATCCAGCCCTAGCTCAGAGGGTGTATGCCCTAAGGTCCAATGGATCAGCCCTAACCTGGAGAAGACTATCGACCTTAACATGGCAGCCTGCTGCAAAATAATCGAGAAACTATGGTGAATATAATTAGTTAATTATAAGCATTTCAGTTATTTCAGATACATTATTCAGCTCAGTAATACCTTGCCTTTGAAATATAGCCATGTTAAATTATGACTACTTCTTTGTCATAGGCTCTAAAAGCACATTTTGGTTCTCTTTGCCAACAGATATCTTGACATACCAATTGATAAATGAAAATAATCATAAACATGAGCTGTATCTAAAAGAAGAACAAAAACATTCTGCTTTTAAGAAATTTGAATATCCAGGATTGGATACATTTCCATAAATTGTTATGTTGCCCTAACAATAATGCACCAAAATAGTTATATATTACATTTATTTATATATCCTCTGTTGTTTCCAATGTGAATTTATTTATAATAGACAGTGAAGATGTTTTTTGAGCCTGCTAAAATATGAATGAAAAAATGGGAAGTTAGTAACTGCAAATTGCACCCATGATGCTACTATATTTATTGTGTTTAGCCTGTAATTACAAGCACACTAAACACTTAGATGCATATATTAATTTATATTAAAAAATACATAAGATTTCGTGTTAGCACGTTGTTAAACATACATTTGTAAACCTGCCTGATAATGGGGTATCTGTGCTCTGAAAGCTAGCAAATATAGTATTTTATTTGGTTAGCCAATTAATGTATTACTCCTATAATACCTTTGTCTTTTTTGACACAAAAGTATTTAACATCACATAGATTTTTTTAGGCTAACACTGTACTGTAATAACAATAATAAAAAATTATTTTTTGCTACACAAACATATATTTTGTAAGGATTGTATGGAGGACATTTCTATGAGAGTAATAACTGGCTTTTAGATCAACCATGAGCAATAGTACAGCCCAAAATCGCAAATCATTTGCAAACAAACACCTGACTCAAACCAAGGTGTGCACAATTCAGGAAATTTGCCCCCAATAACAATTTTGTTATGCTACAAAGTTGTCTGCAATGTGTATTTGGCAACTAGGAGCATATGAGACACACCTGGTGGCAATGTCTTTACTTACTTGTATTGGACACTGTTGGAGAGCTGCACCCACCCAATCTGGTTGCAATAAAAGGAGTTGGTTTCTTGGGGGCAGTCCCATCAGAGGAAATCAACAGGCAGCGAATCGCAATGCTGCTTGTTGCTGAGTGGGATGGGGGGCTGCGTAGGCTCTCACTCTTCATGCAGTGCCTAGTATGTTCCACCCAGAAGAATATCAGCAGTACCGTACCATGGATTCAGGTTCAACAGCCTAGACAGGCAGGAACAACAGACTAATGTGCTAGTGTATAACAGTATACCTAAAATGCATAAATAATACTGTGGAAGTCTTTTTTTTTGTTTTCCCATTTTCTTCTTAATCACTTTTGTTATCAATAATGGTTATTTGGTTTCCTTACATCAACATTACAGAGATTAATGTGTTATGACAATAGCTGATAAACTGATAGCTGATATATGCCTTCAAAATACAACTTCCATCTGCAATTGGTCCAAAAAAACCCACAACAGATTGTAATAATTGTACAAATTTTAATTTACTATACAGCTTGTTAAGGTAAATGTGTCCCTGGACATCTTATGATATGTCACTTTTCAGTAACTACAGGTTCACCCACTAGCCTCACATAAACTGGTACAGACACTGGGCACACATGCACTGGGCATGCATATACTGGTACAGACACTGGGCACACATGCACTAGTACAGACACTGGCACACATGTAATGATACAGGCACTGGGCATGCATATACTGGTACAGACACTGGCACACATGTAATGATACAGGCACTGGGCATATATACACTGGAACGGACACTGGGCACACACCTATACTGGTACAGACACTGGGCATGCCTACTCCAGTACAAACACTGGGCACACACCTATACTGGCACAGACACTGGGCACACATACACTGGTACATATGCTGGGCACAAATATGCTGATACAGTCACTGGGCATGCATATATTAGTACAGACTCTGGGCACACATGCACTAGTACAGACACTGGGCACACATGTAATGATACAGGCACTGAACATATATACACTGGAACGGACACTGGGCACACATACACTGGACACACCTATTCTGGTACAGACACTGGTCATGCCTACTCTGGTACAGACATTGGGCACACATACATTTGTACATACGCTGGGCACGCATATGCTGATAAGGTCACTGTGCATGCATATATTGGTACAGACATTGGGCACATATATACTGTTCCAGACAATGAGCATGCATATGCTGATACAGTCACTAGGCACGCATATATTGGTACAGACAATGAGCACGTATATACTGTTGCAGACACTGAGCATGCATACACTATTACAGACACTGGGTATACATACATATACTGGTACATACACTGGGAATACATACACTGATTCAAACACTGGACACATATATACAGGGATAGACACAGTGGGCACAGATATACAGGGACAGACACCCTGGCCACACATATACAAGGACAGACGCTCAGGGCTCAGATATACAGGGACAGACACACTGGGCCCACCTACACAGGCACAGACACTGGACACACATACTCTGGTACATACACTGGACATGCATATACTGGTACAGACACTGGGTACACATAAATTGGTACAGGCACTAAGCTTACATACACTGGTACAGAAACTGGGCACACATATGCTGATACAGACACTGGGCACACATGCATTGGTACAGACACTGGGCATACATACACTACTACAGACACTGGACACATATATGCTGATACAAACACTGTGCACGTATATACTGGTACAAACAATGGGCACATATATATATTTTTACAGACATTGTGTTTGTGTCACAGATCTCAAACAGAAGTACAGCTAGGAGTCACGAATTCGGTGAAAACACTCTGTGTTTATTTGCAGAGAGGTATTAACAACAGGTAATAAGGAGCAGTGATAAATACCAGGTTCCAGCTGGTGCAGAAAGTAGCATGAATGTCCAGAAACAACCAGGTAAACGGTAATGCAGGGTAGCAGAGGGTAGGTATTAACAACAGGTAATAAGGAGCAGTGAAAAATACCAGGTTCCAGCTGGTGCAGAAAGTAGCATGAATGTCCAGAAACAATCAGGTAAGGACAACAGGAAATTACATCAGGATTGGACAACAGGAAAGGACATCACAGGATGGGACAACAATAACCAGCCCTGTGTGCTGGGAGTGACAGGTATATAAATGAAAAACCACACCCAGGTGCATGGGATAATTGGTGAACAAGTTAACCCCTAAGGCAAACAAGAAAGGCATAAAAGCAGCACCTCTGGTAATCAGAGGTACTGCTGCAATACAATACAATAATAGGACACAAAGGGCAGGAGCTGCCATGCAAAGCAGCATGTAAAGCATAAGCTGAGGGCAGATCGTGACACATTGGGCATGCATACACTGGTACAGACACTGGGTATACATACATATACTGGTACTTACACTGGGAATACATACACTGGTTCAGACACTGCGCACACATATACAGGCACAGACGCTATGAGCACACATATACAGGGTCAGACGCACTGAGCACACATACACAGAGACAGACACAGTGGGCACACACATACATGGACAGACGCACACACATACATGGACAGACACACTGGGCATACATATAGAGGGAGAGAGGCTGATACCTAAATCATGTGGTACAGTAGGAATATGAAGAGACAGTAAAAGCTAGATACATGAAAGTTGGACTAATCATTGTAACAATATAAACAGAGATGCTGGCAACTATGACCATCATGCATTTTTTTTATTGAAAGGTGTCCTGTTTTCATTTTGTGTTTGCATTAAAATGAGTATATTTAAATAAAAGTGAGCTTAAGACTGAACATTGTCATTTACCTAAATACCTCATCTTAGCTAACGGTCTGCAGGTAAGAGGCAGCAGACAGAGTTACATACATGTATAGCAGTGCACTTAGGTTCAGTATACAGGTCTGAGACATGTGTCACAAAGTAGAAGTATGAAATGTGTGACTTAACTTACATGCTTTGAAAGTGTCTTGATGGACAGGAGTGTCGCCTGTCCATCAAGCAAAGGCTGTGGGAGGAGTCTCAACTATAAAAGACTGTATGATGCACTTATGCATTGTGACCGACGCCAGATAGTGGCTGGTGACCAGAGAGGGAAGCTGGGACTAGTAAGTGTTAGGTTGCTTGGTTTAGTCCTGACAAAATTATGCTGTTTATTGTGATGCCTGTGTCACAAGATGGGAGCTCTTTCCCCAGGTAATAAGAGAGACTGAGCAATCTGACAGCTTTTTAAACTAGCCTGCAGTCTGACTGGCAGGTCAGAAGACCCCCCCAAATGGGCCTAATGAATGGAGGTACTCCCTCTCCCTTTCTCTTCTTTCACAACTGGAAACCCTTTGATCCAGCTCTTAATCGAGCTCAATGCTTTTCCATTCTTCCTTTTCCTGAGCCAAATTACCATATCACTTATTCCTATTCTTTATTGATTCGCTTTAGTCTCCCCTTCACAGGTCTTCATGTATATCCCACCTTAAAGACCTCCTCACATAGTGCTTGGTTATGAAATTAATTATTTGCACCTTACATATTGTTGCAAGCTTTGTATTTGTGTATTATAGGCCACACTTTTTGTTTTTTAATTGTTTAAGCTAAAATTTTGTGTCTATTTTTGATCATTTTAGCTAAGCTGGCCACGTAAAGGAAGATCTATGCTGGCCATGTACATAAGCTATGCTGGCCACACATGTCCAGAGACCTGACTCACCAGCTGACCGGGGTCATCTTCTGACCACATTTACCAACATCTCTAATACAATTTGATCAGTTTTGATCACATAATAATCAGGCATCTGTCTCATTTTTGGTCTTAACAAACCTCAGCAATGGGCCAATTGCTAAAAGCTTGTGGTACTATTGCAGCTTATGTCGCAAACTATAGAAACGTCTGTTAAATACACATACATTACATTCTAATCTCTTCAGGTTTGCATTATCACGTTAAAGAAAGACATTCATTCCTTGCTTAAAAGTATTTTTATTTTGCCTTAAATGACCAGTAAAACATATGGGCATAATTTACTCTGTGAGGAGACCATGTCTTGTCTGCATTTTTGCATTTATACATATGTATACATGTCATGGTTAGAGCAGAATTTATCTGGGTGGAAAAGGCAAGTTTCAAAAGAGGAAATATTATACAGAAATAGCAACAGGTCAACCATCAGGTTTGATAAATGCAGGATGCAAAGAGTAATTGTTCTGCCCTCTAGGGAAATCTACTGTAAGTTGCATTATTTGAAAGGAAAGCTAGCAGCATTCTCATATATATATATATATATATATATATATAGAGAGAGAGAGAGAGAGAGAGAGAGAGATAGAGATAGATATTTATGTATATTAGAGATGCTCACTGACCCCCGTGCTCTGTTTTTGGTTTTGGTTTTGGGTCTGGATTAACTTTGTGGTTTGGTTTTGGTTTTGGTTTTGGTAAAATCGCCCTTGTGTGGTTTGGTTTTGGTTTTTAATCACGATTTTTTCTGAAATCCTTAGTTTTATATGCTAAAATCACATATTTTTGCTTCTTTTTCCCCGTACATTATTATTAACCTCAATAACACTAATTTCAAGTCATTTGCAGTCAATTTTGACCACCTCACAGATCACAATATTATTTACATACATTTTCAAACAAAGACTGCAGCAGTTCTGGCCAGTGATAAGAAGAAGGCCATTGTCATGCCTCGACATAAGACCAAAAAATACACCTCTTATGTGTGGAATTATATTTACACAAATCCTGACAACAGTTGTCTAGCCATTTGTAGCGTTTGTAAAGCCACAGTCAGTAGAGATAGGGACCTTAACTCTCTAGGAACCTCATCCATGTTATGCCATTTGAAGCGAGTTCATGGAAAGCTTTTGTGAAAATCAGAAACTTATGCTAATAATAACAACAAGCAGTCCAGCATCATCTACCTCCCTTCTCTCATCTAGATCCCAGCACATGCAATCTACATCCCCAACACCTTCATCATCAATATCCTCACAAGTGATCGGAGTTAGTTCTGCATCCAAGTTTCTACTCCTCCCCTATCCAGGACTCCTTAGAAGAATCCTTGAGCGTTAGGCCCAATGCTGCTGCTCCTGCTGCTGGGGGTGGATCTTCATCCCAGAAGCAGACCAAGAAGTAGATTACTAGTAATTTACAACAATTGTCTGTTAAACAATCCTTTGCAAGAGGAAACAAGTATGAAAGCTGTCACCCAGTCGCAAAGCGTATCACAGACGCCATGGCGACTATGCAGTATTAGATCTCGGTCCAATATCCATTATTAATGAAGCTGGTTTTAGACAGTTACTTGAGGTCTTCTGTCCCCGCTACCAAATTCTATCACGACACCATTTTACTAGAAAAGCTATTGCTCACCTCTACCAGAAGATTCGTAAAAATGTAATTATTGGGCTACAAAATGCCATTCTCCCAACTGTACACTTAACCACAGATATGTGGACAAGTGGAACTGGGCAAACTAAAGATATTATGATTGTGTCAGCCTACTGGGTTGGTGATTCGCCTTCACCAGCAGGGACAGCAGCAGCACGTACCCAAGAATGTTGCATTTTTCAGAGGCAGGATACACTGTGTATCATCTGCTTCACTAAGAGGCATACTATTATTATTATTATTATTATTATTATTGTTGTAGGTTTGTAAGGCACCACAGTGCTCCACAGCGCCGTACAGAAGGGAAGACAAGGACATACATAAAAGAAGACATACGTAAAACAAGAACAGACAAGGCAGACAAAATGAATGGAGACATGAAAACAAAGGGTTTGGAGGACTCTACTCATAGAGAGCTTATATTCTAAAGGGAAGAGGGCACAGCTGAAACAAGAGGAGAGAGTGTGGCTCAGAGTGGAGATTGGGATAGTTGTGAGGGTGACAAGAACAATGCCACCCCTCCTGTTTCTGTATGAGCTATGACACAGTAAAATGTAACTGCCAATTTAGACCAAGACTGCCAGCCCTATTATTTCTATTTCAGCAATGACAATTAGCAATGGAGTAATGGAGCTCTCCTGTTTGGGTTTTATCTATATAACATAGTACAATGTGACTGCAGATTTAGAAGACCAAGCCTGCCAGCCCTATTATTTGTATTTCAGCAATGACAATTAGCAATGGAGCAATGGAGCTCTCCTCTTTGTATGTTACCTATATAACACAGTACAATGTTACTGGAAATTTAGAAGACCAAGCCTGCCAGACCTATTATTTCTATTTCAGCAATAACAATTAGCAATGGAGCAATGGAGCTCTCCTCAATGTCACTGGCGACTACGAAGAACACTGCTACCCCTCCTCTTTGTTTTCTATCTATGACACTGCCCAACTGCACTAGAGACTGCCAAAAGCTGTGCTTCCCCTTCTGTGTCCCCGGAGAACCGAGCCTGAGCATCTCTAGTATATATATAAATATATATATATATATATATATATATATATATGTTCAAGAAGTTACAAGCATTGAAGTAATTTGAGGCTGTGTCCTTTGAAAAAAGCACCAGATGGGTTAAACAGCCAGATGTGGTATCGGGGCTTATTTATTATTAACCCGCAAAGCAATGATATAGAAGTATGATTTTCTTTATTATGGTGATAAAAAATGACTGGCCTGCATTTGTAAAAAAAAATATATTGTCAGATGACCATTACTCAGCTGACCCGGTAATACTGGAATTGAGTGCTAAGAGTCATTATTGCATTAAAAATACTTTGCTCTAAGCATTTTTTTATGCTTTTTTCTGTTACCACCATCCTATGATGGCATTGAACAGGTATCACAAGAGTACAAGTACCTGCATGACTACCAGAAAAACTAGAGCCAATAATTTTACTGAGACCTGTTACACATAATGAAAGTGCCACTGCAGGGTAATCAGACTCATTATGGGGCCACACTCTGCGAAATCAGGCTAATTCCACAATAACAGCTGTAATTTTGCAGTGTGTACTTTTACTTTTTCATATAGAGGAAGTGATGTATTCCCTACTGTATGTAGTGATACTATGTTGTGATATAGGGATTCAAGTTTAAAAAAAACCAGGTCTATTCAGTTTCATTGTTCATAAACTACAATTGTGGTTATCCAGATGAAGGCAAATCATAACAATTTAGCCCCAAACTTTGGATGGAAGTTCCCTACCTAAGTCCAAATAAAGGATACAAAGAGCGATTGTTCCGCCCTTTAGGGAAATCTACTGTAAGTTGTATTATTCATATATATATATATATATATATAAAAGCACAAAATCAATATAATGAGGCGCTAGCAACCACACTGTAACCACCAATTTATATATAATTGGTATAGAAATGTACCAGATGATCAGTCCCGTAATGGAAAAACACACATAGCTCAATTTAAGAGCAGCAGCCACAGGTGACTTGTGTCCAGATGGTTAATCCGGAGGAATTGGAGTAACTGTTGATAGAAAAAACAAGTAGGGCGCCCAATGTGTAGTATCAGATAGAAATGGGGACGATGTAATAAACTGCGTACCGTAAGGATTCCAGACAGATGTCATAGGCAGACCGACTGTGCTGCTAAACAAGGAAACATGTCATGTTGGCAAGGCCTGCTCCAATTGTAGTGCTTGTTGCAGTATGGACAAGTACTCTCCAATAAAACACTGTTTGGCACAGTCGGTCTGCCCATGACATCTGTCTGATTGATCTCACTATGATGGATTGTTGATCTTAAGCATACTTACGTCGCTTATACAATAGGATCTCTGGTACGCAGACTTTTTATATCCATTTGGAGGTGTATACCTAATATTAAGTCATTTGGTTTTTGGGCTTCCACTATTGATAGTGGTGGTGGATTTATCACAATTGGTGTTATATTACACGACTATACTACACTATATGTGCTTTTATATATCCACATTGTCGTCATCCTGTGGGCAAGGGGGAGGTATTACCTCTGAAGAGGAACTCCTACCATACTACATGATCCTGGAATCCTTACGGTACGCAGTTTATTACATCGTCCCCATTTCTATCTGATACTACACATTGGGCGCCCTACTTGTTTTTTCTATCAACATATATATATATATATATATATATATATAAATTGCAATTAGATAAATATCATGAATTAATAAGCCCTACAGAAGTGACCGTGCAGGCCAGTCAATGCTCGTGTTGTCATTGCCCTGCGCCCTTGCGACGACTTATATACAGAAAGAGACCCAAGAGGAGCTCCAGAGATGTGTTTGTGAGCTCAAGCCAAAATATTTGCGGAGAAGAAGAGACGCTGAGATCAAGCAGGAATATGGCTGGGCAAGTCAGAATAGCTCCAGTGGAAGATAGAAGATGGCAACAGGCATCGGAGAACAAGATAGAAGATGGCAACAGGCATCAGAGAACAAGAGAACTGCAGGCTCATGTTAGGCTAGCGTTCCAAACATAAACTACTAGAAGAGGCAGTAGAGGTTTCCGCCTTTTCTGTAGAGCGAGTTTTGCTCACAGGTACTCACAGGTACTTAGACGCCACCAGGTCTTAAATCTAAGTAATAGGAGCTTATGTTTAGCGAACAAAATGCTGATGGTAGTAGGATACCTGGAGACAGGACAGAGTCCAGGGTGGTCAAAGGCAATTGGTGGACAAGCAGAATCCAGCAAACAGGCAGAGGTCAGGGCAAAAAGTACATTTTTTTGGGAACAAAACATGTGGGCACATTATAGGGCACTAGGCCCATGCAGCAGGGCCCATTGGTTTAATTGTAGGTATCTATTCATCTATTCTTTGGGGTGCATTATTACACTGAGACTTAGTAGCCTGTGGGGCCCAATTTTGTTCAGGTTTAGCATGGGGCCATATGTAATTCAGGCTCAGAAACCTGGGAAGCATTTACTAGGCTTAGAGTTGTAGACAGCATCATTCAGGCTTAGAGCCTGTGGCCAAATCCCATTCAGACACTAGGCCTGTTGACTCTAATTTATTCATTAGACCTGGCATAAGGTACGAGGTTAGCCCTTGTCGTTGAAAGACTGTGAAAGGTCTGTTACGTCCATTTTTGGTCCTTGAACTCATTATTTAGGCTCCCATTAAATGTAGGCTTTTGAAACCTTATTTTGTATTTCCGTTTCTTTGTTGATTTTCTCTATGTTATGGTGGGTATCTTAGATAAGATAGTACACTACACAACACCAAGTATTAGAGGTTAATGTTGCGAGCATACCGGTCACATAGATGGGACCATGGTGCTGCTGTTGTTGTTGTTGTAGATAACAGTAGAGTAAGTGGTAGATACGAGTAAAGGTAGACAGTTCTGTTGGCCAGTTGTAGATGTTGTGATTTGCCCCTTTTGCTAGACTCCATTCCTGGGAGTCCCAGACGACCGTGAAAAGGAGACAGTGCCTAATAAATAGAGTTTCTCCCTTATGTTTTTCTCTTGGTGAAACCTTCACCAGTAAATTGGTGAGTAAGAGATTTCGGTGGGAGTCTTCCCTGTCACGAATATATGCAGCCTGTCACGGTTCAGAAATAGATCCCACGGCTTGCTTAGATTTGCACTACTCTAATAAGGCGCAGAGTCTAACGGGGAGATGGTTTTCAACAGGAACGTCTAAGCTGCGTCTATCCCGCAGGTCGCAGCCCCTACTAAGAGTACCAGGCGATACCCATAGGGGAATATACAGAGATGGTCAGCAATGGCAGACAACACGAGGAGAGGTGAACTTGCTAGAAGACGTGAAACCGCTGTCAACAGGTTACCACTGGAATAGTGGCGAAGTACACTGTGAAGTTTCAGCTCTGTAGTCAGCAGGTTACCACTGGAAGGATGATGACGTACACTGTGAAGTGTCAGCTCTGCGGACAACAGGTTACCACTGGAATAGCGGCAAAGTACACTGTGAAGTGTCAGCTATGCGGTCAGCAGGTTACCACTAGAAGGATAGTGAAGTACACGAGGAAGTGTCAGCACAGCGGATAACAGGTTAACACTGGAATGGTGGCGAAGTACACTGTGATGTGTCATCTCTGCGGTCAGCAAGTTACCACTGAAAGGATGGTGAAGTACACAAGGAAGTGTCAGCTCTGTGGACAACAGGTTACCACTGGAATAGTGGCGATGTGTACTGTGAAGTGTCAGCTATGCGGTCAGCAGGTTACCACTAGAAGGATGGTGAAGTACACGCGGAAGTGTCAGCTCAGCGGTCAACAGGTTACCACTGGAATAGTGGCGATGTGTACTGTGAAGTGTCAGCTATGCGGTCAGCAGGTTACCACTAGAAGGATGGTGAAGTACACGCGGAAGTGTCAGCTCAGCGGTCAACAGGTTAACACTGGAATGGCGGCGAAGTACACTGTGAATTGTCAGATCTGCGGTCAGCAAGTTACCACTGGAAGGATGGTGAAATACATGAGGAAGTGTCAGCGCTGCGGACAATAGGTTAATACTGAAAGAGCGGCGAAGTACACTGTGAAGTGTCAGCTCTGCGATCATCAGGTAGTTGCAGGATGCCATCCACAAGGAAACAAAAACACAGCAGGAGAAATGGATCCACGTCAGGCACCTAAGAGGTAACTAAAAGAACAGGCACCAAACATCAGGAGGAGGTTCCTTTTGAAGTTTAGAACCAAATTGTATCAGTCAATAGATAGGGAGCAGAAGGAATGAATTGATCAGGTCTGCGCATGCGCAGACCCGAAATGAAAATGGCGGCAACCGAGACGGATTCAGCTGTCAGCGGGTACCAGGAAAATGCAACCCGATTGCCCGGCATGTGACTGCCTGGCATATGACACAGCCCCACTCCCAGGCCCAGACCAAAATTGAAGTGTTGACAATATGATTAGAGTGCAGTTTCTCTACTCCCGCCATCTCCTTGGACATTCCCTCTTTCCTTCCGCACAGTACTTCCCTTGAATAATTGCCATTGCCTTTCTTCTAGACCAAAGCGGTCATGAACTGAATGGCTGGTGGACAGATTGTGATCAGGTAAGAACTCAGTATGCGTCTGGTAGTTTTCCGCAGGAGCTACAGTTAGACAGTTGTGTCTAAGATGCAATGATTAAACACATTAAACAGCTGATTCCAACATTCCTGCGTCTAGTGATGAAACTACCTGATCACCAAGGTAACAATCTGAAGCCACATTACTGATATGTCTAAGACTCATCATGACCACACAAACTGATGACGCATTTCCGTGTATCTGCTGGTACCTAACAATTGTTTAGACACGTAATATTTAATGTGTCCAAATATTAGCTGAACGCATTGAGAGACAAGAAACCAACCAGGGGCAAATTTTGAGATTCCTGCAGGTATTCCGCAGTCAGCCATCCCATACTCTGCCTGAGCCAGTAAGACCTGCTTCACTATCTACTTCATCCGGACTCCATCTTCCCACGCCAGCTAAATACGATGGCGATCCGAAGAATTGCCGCGGGTTTTTCAACCAGTGTAGTATACACTTTGAATTATAACCCGAGAATTTCCCTACTGCACGTACCAAAACTGCTTATATTGTTTCACTACTATCAGGGCAAGCTCTGGCGTGGGCATCACCGCTCTGGGAAAAATCTGACCCAATCTTATCTGATATTGATAGCTTCCTGTCTATCTTCCGCAGAATATTCGACGAGCCTGGAAGAACAACGTCAGCCGCTTTAGATATTCTGTGGCTTCGGCAAGAACAGCAGTCCATGGGCCAATATGCCGTTCAATTTCAAACACTTTCCTCTGAGCTGTCTTGGAAAAATGATGCTCTTGTTGCGCTCTTCTGGCAGGGCCTGTCTGACCACATTAAGGATGTATTAGCGTCTCAGGACTTACCTACAACGCTAGACCAATTGATTACCATCTGCATTTGGGTTGATCTTCAGTTGAGAGAGAGAGCTCTAGAAAAGAGGAGGCTGAAACACCCCAAGTTCCTCCCTATTCAACAGGTCCGTGCACTGTATCCTTTCCCTGAAGGACCCATGCAACTAGGCAAAGCACGTCTTTCACCAACAGAGCGAGAACGGTGAGTTAGAGAGAAACTTTGCTTATACTGTGCCAGTTCCGGACATCTGCTACATTATTGTCCTCGCAAGCAGGGTAATCATACCCTCCTAGCTGACGGTGAGGAGGTGAGCCTAGGAGTGGCCCTTCGCTCCCCACAAGGCGAGGACTGTATTATCTTAGTCACCCTGAAACACACTCAAGGCTCCCAATACATTTCAGCCCTGCTGGATTCAGGAGCAGCCGGGAATTTCATGTCTGCCAAATTAGCTGCTGAACTAGCCATTCCACTAGTGAAAATTCCAGTGACCATCTTTCTCTCTGCGGTTGATGGTAGCCGTATTCCAGGAGGTACCATTACGCATCAGACTTCTCCAGTGACGCTCCAAATAGGAGTTCTGCATTCTGAGTCTCTTACCTTTTTGGTCATCCCAGAAGCCACTAGCCCTGTGGTTCTTGGGTTTCCGTGGCTTCAAACGTATAGCCCTCATATCAACTGGTCGACTCCACAAATCATGGCGTAGGCTCCAACTTGTTTCGGGTCCTGTTTACAAGATGTTCTTCCACATTGCTCCACCTCTGATAAAGAAGTTTTGCCAGTTCCTTCTGCCTACCAAGAGTTCACAGACGTTTTCAGTAAGCAGGCCGCTGAAACTCTACCACCTCATCGGGATTGGGACTGTCCCATTGATCTTGTTCCAGGTAAAACCCCACCGCGTGGCAGAGTCTATCCTCTTTCTATACCTGAGACAAAATCTATGTCTAAATATATAAAAGAGAACTTGGAAAGGGGCTTCATTCGCCCATTCTCTTCACTGGCAGGAGCCGTGTTCTTTTTGTAAAGAAAAAGGATGGTGGATTACGTCCCTGCATCGATTACCGAGGTCTCAACGACATTACAATCAAAAACCGGTATCCTCTGCCCCTCATCACAGAGTTATTTTACAGAGTCAAAGGTGCCCAAATATTCACAAAGTTGGATCTCTGCCTACAATTTGATTCGCATCAGGCGTGGCGACGAATAGAAAACCACCTTAACACCAGGGATGGGCATTACGAATATCTTGTCATACCATTCGGTCTGAGCAATGCCCCAGCAGTTTTTCAGAATTTCGTAAATTAAACTTTCGGGACTTACTGTACCATACTATTGTGGTATATTTGGATGATATCCTCATTTTCTCCTCTAAAATCCAGTCCCATCGCAGACTTGTTAAAGAGGACCTCAGCCGTCTCAGGAGGAATAAACTGTATTGCAAGCTTGAAAAATGCACCTTCGAAGTTGAATCCATTCCATTCTTGGGGTATAACATCTCGGGGTCTGGTCTTCGTATGGACCCAGAGAAGGTGCATGCAACTAGGCCTCAACCATCTACACTAAAGGCAGTACAGCGATTTCTGGGATTCGCTAACTATTATCGAAAATTTATTCGTGGCTGCTCTACTCTGGTAGCACCACTCACCGCTCTCACCAGGAAAGGAGCTAATCCTGCCAAGTGGTCTGAAGAAGCCCAAACTGCTTTTCAACTTCTGAAACAGGCATTTATTTCTGCTCCCATACTCAGGCAACCAGATTTAACCTGTCCATTCTACTTGGAAGTTGATGCCTCATCTGTCGGAGTAGGGGCAGTTCTTTCCCAAAAACCAGCTGATGAGCAATGGCATCCCTGCTGGTTCTTTTCCCGAAGATTTTTATCAGCTGAAAAAAATTATGCCATAGGGGACAAAGAACTGCTTGCCATCAAATTGGCGCTTGAAGAGTGGAGGCATTTACTTGAGGGAGCTCGTTATCCTGTCACAATATACACGGATCACAAGAATCTGCTTTACCTTAAAACTGCACAGTGCATAAATCCACGTCAGGCCCGATGGGCACTATTCTTTTCCCGATTTGATATCCATGTCACCTTCCGTCCTGGTTCCAAAAATCGCAAGGCCGATGCTCTGTCACGTTCTATGGTGAAAGAGGAAGATCCCATCACTGTGGATCCAAGGCCTATTATCAGCCCACTCAGCATCGCAGTCAGTAGACCCGACAATACACCTCCCCAGGGGAATACTTTTGTTTCTGAGAATATGCGTAAAAAATTGCTCCAATGGGCACATTGTTCCAGATTTGCCTGGTCATGCGGGCATCCGCAAAACTCAATCTTTCATATCGAGAAGCTACTGGTGGCCTACGCTTCATCAGGATGTTCACCAATTTGTTTCCGCATGTGGCAACTGTGCCCAACAAAAAAGTTCAAGACAATCTTCAGCTGGTCAACTTTTGCCTCTGCCTATTCCCACCAAACCCTGGACCCATATTTCTATGGACTTTGTTTCCGATTTGCCCAATTCTAATAATTCCAATACCATCTGGGTCATCGTTGAACGATTCTCCACACCTCTGTTTGTAAACAATCACATACTGTTTGTTCTGCTGCATGGGCATGGCCATCTTGGATGCAGTCAGGTGATCATTCCTGACCAACCAGATTCAGTAGCTGTGATCACATGAACTGATCAGCCAATAGTTGTTTGGGACACCCTATTTAACACCCTATTTAAACCTGCTGCTGTGATCTGTTCATTTCCAGAACAACACACTTCTCTCCAGAGGATAGTTCTTGGCTCCAGGTTCCAGTGTTCCTGTCTGCATCACTAAATGCAGTGTTTCTGTCTGCATTACAAAGTGCAGTGTTCCTGTCTGCATTACAAAGTGCATTGTTCCTGTCTGCATTACAAAGTGCACTGTTCCTGTCTGCATTACAAAGTGCACTGTTCCTGTCTGCATTACAAAGTGCATTGTTCCTGTCTGCATTACAAAGTGCACTGTTCCTGTCAGCATTTCCAGACTGCTCATTCCCCTGCTATATTCCACATTCCGCAAGAACATGAGCAGGAAGATCATCCAGGCTGCTAGTTTCTGTTTCAGTCCTGCTCCAGCTAGGCCCAAGGGTCCTGAATCGGATCAAGAAATTCAGACGACCGTGACAACAGCTAAGAGACCTGAAAAAACGAATGGGTGTGTCACCGGCCCCTGCAGACGAAGCTTTGGAAGATGAAGACGAGGAGCTCTCTGTCACCCTGAGCACTGTGAATTTCACTTGTCAAATAATACAGTTGGAGATGGTGAACCCAGTGAAAAACAAAGTATGTGGTCACATGTACGAGAGAGAAGCAATTGAAAGGATGATGGAAAACAAACTTCAGAAGGGTAAATCCGCCAAATGTGAAAAACTTGGCTATAATATGACATGATTTTATCGGATCTGACAATCCAGACAATGGACTAAAAAGAGCCATTGACATAGATGTGAACCAAATTCTATTTGTTGACAACTGTTACGTTCAGGATGCACTCGATCTAGATTGGCATGGACCTAGCAAGGCGCGGAGTCTAAAAGCCCCTGTTTTCGCCAAGAACCACCACAATGGGTGGTGGGATGGATTTAGCTGCTAAGGAACTGCAGGTCACGGTCCTTGGTTTGGCCCCTAGATGCGAGCGAGATAGGTGAAACTGACAATACAAGGAGTAGAAGTAGATACCTTTGAGAGGGTTGTGGTATTCACTGGGGAGCAGGTAAGGACAAGCACAATGGAGCAGGCGGAGTGCTGGATGCGGACCGGAGGTACGCAAGGTGGAGGACAGGTGGGCGGTTGTGTAGTCAAGCTGGTTGGTACACAGTTCAGATAACCGTGGTGCAATGGAGGGAGCAGGAGAGCCTTTGGTTAAACGAGCCAGGTCTGTACACGGTTCAGATGTCTGCGGTGCAGTGGATTAATCAGGAGAGTAGTTAGTTAAATGAGCCAGGTCGGTACACGGTTCAGATGTCTGTGGTGCAGTGGAGTAAGCAGGAGAATAGTTGGTTAAATGAGCCAAGTCGGTACAAGGTTCAGATGTCTGCGTGCAGTGGAGTAAGCAGTAGAATAGTTGGTTAACACGCCAAGTCGATACACAGTTCAGATGTCTGCAGAGCACTGGAGTGAGCAGTAGAATAGTTGGTTAACACGTCAAGTTGGTACACGGTTCAGATGCGGAGACCTCACGGAGGAATAATACAGGACTCGAAGCAGAACGCCACAGCGGGCAGCTACAGAGAGCTCCAGGAACACAAGAGTAGTCAGGAGGAAAACCTGTTGATCTGACTCAGATCCTTCCCTGCCACAGGGTCACATGATGTTCCTAATCGCAACCCAGCCTAGCAGCTGACAGGTGCTGGAGAGAATACAGGTGAGCACTCTTACAACAACATGCTGCTATGGAGCATATGCATTTTGTCCGCTTTGCTAAATCTGCTTAGCAACAAAGTACACTTGAAATCCTCATTGGCTGGGCCTTAATTATTTTTCTATTGGACAAGAGACTGAGAAAATTATGATTGGACGCTGAACTCGGGTTGCTATGCAACATATATGCTTAATGCAGCGCGATTGGCTGTATGAGATGGAGTTGACTTTGGCTCGATTGGTCAATCTCGGACATGCTGATAGAATGGAACGAGAATTAATATTCATTATTACTTGATTGGATATGCATCCACAGTATTACCGATATAAGGGACTCAGCCCTCTTAGAATGTTCTTACCTTTGAAGAAACCGTTATTAAAGGACGGAGAAACGCGTTAGTCACATCATCTCCTTGATCACACACTTCCTGTTTGACAGCTGCAAGCTGATACACGCAAATCAATAGAATACTTCTTCTTTTACTAAATGGCTAGTCTTAAAAGCGCTGATGAGATTGATGCTCCGAACAGATAAGTGTCACATTTTATATACATATACTTATTCACTGGACACAATTGAAAATGTGATATTTGCATGAGAAGAATCTTGGAGAGCAACCTGGTTTTGATAAGATGTATGTCTCTGGGATATATCTACTACAAGGCAAAATTCTGGTGCTTTTGCACATAAGGTGGAGTACCAATAATGATGTATGGATAGTGACTATATGTCACTCACCGGACCGTGAGTGCCTCTTCACTGGTGCGTGGCTCTCCAGTATTCCTGCCAGCACCTATCCTGAACAGTGGCCGCCCGCCATCCTGATGGTCTGCGCATGCGCAGTTCCTAAGAACTCTTCTGACCTTTGCTTTTAGTTAATTGGTTGATCAGGCAACGCTCCCTATTTAAAGCACCTGTGTTCATTACCTGGTTGCCTGATCTTGGAGTCTCATTCCCTGTGAGTCTCTGAAGGTGTTCCTGTGTACTTCTCCGTGTCTTCAGCTTCCTGCTGATTCCTGCTCAACTCATTGCCGGTTTCCAGACTGCTACAAGTCTCCCGTGTTCTACTATATCTTCAGTTCCCTGCTGATTCCTGCCAGTTTCCAGACCGCTACAAACCTCCAGTGTTCTACTCATGTTCGCTATCTCCAATGATTCCTGCATTGCTCATCATTGTTCTACCCGTGTCAAGTTCTCTGCCTGTGTGCTGCCCCGGACCCTGATTACCGCTACCACTCACCTGTGGTTTCTTTACTCGTGCTGGCGTGCAGCCGCTCAGCTGTTCCTGTATCCTCTCGTGGACAGCCTGCTCAACTGAACCGCGGTATGCTTACTTTCTATTGACTGTATTCGTTTACTGCATATCCGCTTGGACTGTTCTCCACTTACCCACGGAATCCTCTATCTCCCTGAGACTGTGTTATTACTACGCATATCTGCTGGGAAGTTTACCTCTTTGTTCAGTCGTGAGATACATATGCTAATTGACCTTCTGCTATTAGCCTGGATTCCAGTAGTGAATTTGTCTCTGTCAAGCAGCGCCTGCCACACCAACATAGACTTGTGCATATTGTTTGGGATCAAGTTCCTTGTGCTCTCAGTGTCTACATTCTATGTTTCCTCTCATCAACACTTGTACACCTCCTCACCTATTAAGCAGTGGTACAACTTGCTATACGCAGACCACTGACTTCCCCACTACCTACCTGCACCTGGACAAGTCTTCTCACCATAAGCAGTGGTACAACTTGCTATACGCAGACCACTGACTTCCCCGCTACCTACCTGCACCTGGACAAGTCCTCTCACCATAAGCAGTGGTACAACTTGCTATAAGCAGACCACTGACTTCTCCGCTACCTACCTGCACCTGGACAAGTCTCTTCACCATAAGCAGTGGTACAACTTACTGTACGCAGACCACTGACTTCCCTGTACCTTCCTGCACTTCTTCTCGTCCATCAAGATCCTCGTGTTCATATCTACTTAATCATTAACCAGATTGCTGCTAGTCATTGACTTTTCTATTTGCATCCTCTCACCATCTGCTGAGTCATATGTTCCGCTAGTCACCCTGCTACCAGAGGACCACTGTGTAGCCCACACTACTCTGGTAAGATCATCATCTGGTGATATCCTGGGCAAAGACTCCTAGTGCCCGTGACACTATAATCCCTATCCATACATCAATTGGTCTTCATAGGACTATTTTGTATTACTATACAGTGACATTAAGTAATATCAGCATGGATATAGAGTGATTATTGAAATTAATTCTATGTGCGCTGATGTACTTCATATTCATATATCTATAATACAGATCTTATATGCTTATGTGATATACCGGTAAATTATATAATATTCAATATTTGCTAATTTATGTAAATGATTGTTTTACTTTTAATTTTAATATTCCTATCAACATATAGAAATAAATAAATATTTTTGTAAATTCCATCAGCATTTCCTTATCATTATTGTTTACTTGGTTTTTTGTGTGGAAATATCATCAGATTCCCAAGGGAGCTGCAGATATTAATTGATCTATTATATGATTGTGTTGAGTTCTAGAAGTTATATAGTGCCTTATTGTGTTTTTGGATTGTTCAGTTTCTGAATCTGAATATACAGTTTCTTCTAATGCCTTACTGTTTTATTCCAGCTCTGCTTTTAAACTTAAAAATATTTGGGCACCACTTTTTAAATCAGAATGAGGTCTTGCATCGTCATGACTGACCTTACAAGAAGATACCTCAATGACAGTTGCAGAACTAGCACTCATACGGAAAGGCGAAGGCCTGATTCTTTCCTTGCCACTGCATGTGTAGTATGGCATGTTGGCAATTTAATTTTTTTCTGCAGTTAACTTTGCCTTGATTATAAGTGTTTTTTCTTTACCAAGGTTTAAGGTGTTGTTTTTTTTTTACATTCTTGTTTCCCTAACTTAAAAACTTTATGCACTTTCACAAAGGCTTTAGCAGATGACGTAGAGGGATTACTACCATCATGACTGGTGCCAGCAGCTGCTTATTGCTCCTGGTCTTCTGAGGACTGATGTAAATCCATATTGATGGCATAGAGCAATGTCACTGGAGACTTTTAAGAACACTGCCAGAAATATTATTTCTGTTTCAGCACTGAACACTGCCACCTCTTCTGTTTCTGTGTGAGCTATGGCACTGTTCAATGTGACTGGAGACTTTTAAGAACACTGCCAGACCTATTATTTCTGTTTCAACACTGAACACTGCCACCTCTCCTGTTTCTGTGTGAGCTATGGCACTGTACAATGTGACTGGAGACTTTTAGGAACACTGCCAGACCTATTATTTCTGTTTCAGCACTGAACATTGCCACCTCTCCTGCTTCTGTGCGAGCTATGGCACGGTACAATGTGACTGGAGACTTTTAAGAACACTGCCAGACCTATTATTTCTGTTTCAGCACTGCACACTGCCACCTCTCCTGTTTCTGTGTGAGCTATGGCACTGTACAATGTCACTTGAGACTTTTAAGAACACTGCCAGATCTATTATTTCTGTTTCAGCACTGAACACTGCCACCTTTCTTGTTTTTATGTGAGCTATGGCACTGTACAATGTCATTGGATACTGCTATGAACACTGCAAGCCCTCCGCTTTCTATTTAATTAGTCACACTGTCCAACTGCACTGGAGACTGCCAAGCAACCTGCTACCCCTCCTGTGTCTCTTTGTGAAATGGCACCGGATCTCCGTGGAGGGCGGAACTTATAGAATCCAAAACTCACGAGATCGGACGACGCAACTATGACATTTTGCCTTGCTGTCAGTTCCGATGGCACGCGAAAGTACCGAACCAACTCGGCTTGGTACTCAGATCTGCAATGTTTGGATAGGCTCGGTTTTCGAAAATCCAAGCCTGAGTATCTCTAATAGCAACATAGCGTCCAACTGAGGATTCCAGTACATCAATAATGTATCAGTGGTGTATAAGCCTTCCGCTCTTCAATACAGTTTGGTAGCCTAATTACCTTGTGATGGAGATAACATGATTTCTCACTTATCCTCTCTCCCTGGATCAACTGCAACCTTTCAGCTGTTCGATCCCTGATCCGTCGTTCGTGGTGTTGTGCACCAATAATATATTTTTTGTTTACATTAATTGTGAAGGGTGTGGTTAACCCCTTAATTGTGTTGCTCGCACGGGTATCAATATCCCTCAGTGTGTTGCGCTGACCACCTCCTTATACTATATTTAAAAAAGTATTCTTTTCTTTCTTTTCCTTATATTTTACTTAGTGGACCAGTGTCATCAGTTTTATCTTTCTTGGTGCTTATGTATTTGTATTTGGGATTCAAATTTCAATATATATTTTTCAGCATCAATCTTTACTAACCTGATTTCCATTTTACATAATTTGCTACTTTCCTTCTATTTACAAAATAATTTAAGACATGAATGGCCAAGCTCTAGTAAAAATTGAAAAGCTGAAATTAATAAAGGGGTTTATATTAAAGTGATAGTAAGCATGGCTATTCACAATAGTCATTTCCAGCAGGACCCTCAAATTGCACAGAGATGCTTATTTAGATTTAGTACCAAATACAGCTAATGGATACAAAATTTGCACATGGAAAATCCATTTTATGTGGTAGGGTGGAAAATATAAAACATAAAACCTGATTTAGTATTTTGAGTTCGTGCAGCCTGCCCAACTTTTAGTGCTAGTTTCACTAAAGGGCAGTTTGATGAAACCGACAGTTTTTGGCTGATTTACTAAAGGCCAAACCAACCATTTAAAAACGACCACTTTACAGATCGCCATCCCAATTTTAACAAAGATGAACATACAGACAGCCGGATTTGCTAAGCTGGGTTTGCAAAAACGCAGCAAAATTGCCATCCAAATGGCCAAAACATAAGAGGTGTTTGTAATGGCAAAATTAACTTATGGGACAAATTATATTTTTCATTATATTATGTGGACAATATCATTGTATTATTTTATAGGGAAAATATGAATATATAATTATAATAACTGGGCCGTACTATTTGATTGATAATGGAGGCAGAGCCGTAACTTATAATTGTAGCGCCGGGGCGAGAAAGACAAATGCCGCCCCCCTATCCCTCAATTTTAACCAAACTAACCTAAAATATTCCTAAATTGCACCCCCCTTCAGCGTTGTGCCCTGGCCGGTCACCCCTATCGCACAGCCCTAGTTGCGGCCCTGAATGGAGGCAATAATTATTTGTGATGCACACATGTGGTACCACATAGTCCTCCATGATATAATAATATATTAATATTATCCCTATAATATAATGAAAATAAAAGTTATGCACATAAGTTAATTTTGCCCCTTAATCAAAAAATAATGATTGTCCCCATAATTTATGTACCAATGGTGCCAACTCTTATGTTCTGAATGCTGTTTGAGCTATCAAACTTATCAGAAGCAGGTAGAGAAAAAACTATCTTTTTCCTGGCTGTTTTGATGTTTTGACTTTAACTACACCAACTTGTTTTAACTGTTTTCAATTCTCCACCCATTGCCAGGCATTATTCATCGCAGCCCCATAGTAAATGCAGTGGTTTGGAGCACTAAACCGCTGGCGATGTATGGCGGTTTAAAACCACCGCCAGTAATGATTCTTGATAAACTTCTTAATGTTTAAAAGTAGAGTTGGTCAGTATGTGTGTGTTTGCAGCATGCAAGAGCTTGCAGTATATGCCCTGCATGCAACAATCGATTCAATTAGAGATGAGCGGTTCGTATTATTTGAAATCCGATGTTCGGGATCCGAGTAAAACTAAATCATGACTCAGTTTCTCCAGAACAAACTCAGATGTCCAAATGAAACAAAACGTTATTTCCATGATTTTTTTAAAAAAAAAAAATGTAAAAAAATCTTTTGTGTATATATAGTCTGCCCTCATTCTCTCAAGTGCCATTTTAGAACAGACAATGTGTACAGAGGAGGTTAGTTGCTGTGCTCTGTTCATAAAATAGCATCTAAGGTGAACCAGGAGCACAGGAAAGCAATAGAATCCTGTGATTATTGTAAACTAGTTCTGTAGAGATTAGTCATCTAGAATAGTTTGCTGATAAATTGCTTTTAATTTCACTCTTAAATACAATGTACACAGACTAGTGGCTACTGGTCATTGTTAATGCATTGCATTGCATATATATATAATAGTACTAGACAGTGTATACAGACTGAGTTAAATAGATATCATTCTGAGATAACTAGTATATTCGTTGAGAAAAACAGTGCTTTTGCTGTCAGACTATTAGTAGCAGAATCCAAATAACAAACAAATTTCTTTCTTTTAAAAGTGAAAGTTTTTCTAGTGAAAGTTACCTTGTGTGGGGCAGTGACAACTGAAATAATAAAATAAAAAAACTGGGAGTTTGCATGTGAGCTTCAGCAGCAGTTGCACACCCCAAAAAAGCTCTATATTATTATATTCTAATATTTTCTATTTTTCAATACTGATCTGTTTTGGAATGGTCATTCAGTGAAATCTATATTTAAAAAAGGCTGTTTGTGAGGGTCAGCATGCAGCCGCACATCCCAAAAAAACACAATATATTATAATGTTTTCTATTTTTCAATCTATTCAATTCTATCTAATTTGCTGTAGCTATATAAATAAACGAGGATGCTGAGAAATGAAGATGGCCTGTATCCATACTGCAAAAATTCAAAGATTAGGCACACAATATATTGCTAGATTATTCATTGGTTGCCAAGAGCATGGCTTTCATTACCTTGCCGTTATATAAATAAATGAGGATGCTGAGAGATGAAGGTGGCCTGCCCCCATATTATAGAAATTCAAAGATTAAGCACATAATATTTTGCCAGAGTATTCATTGGTTGCCAAGAGCATTACCTTGCTTTACTTATATGCTCTGTGCCATAATGCTGCCCTTGTAAATCAAACCAGGGGACTATATTTATGGGGGGGAGGGCTGAAAAATCATTCTACTCGGTGGAAACTTCATCCAAGCCCAGAATAAATGGGACTGCCCGAGACTTGCAGCGGAGGTGGTCCCCAAAACCCATGTATATATAAATGTGGAATGTATATAATTAATATTTATATGTTCTATTAGTGTCATGTAAAAAATATGTAAAATAAACAGTTCACATAGGCCAATAGTCGCCCTTCCCACAAATGTAAGTATGATGCATTGATTCAGATTTGGTTTCCCAAAACATGTCTTGACAATGCAATTGAAAGTCCACATTCTGAGAAATTTACAAGACAGATTTTGGACCTGGCAAAGAATATACTTATAGATGGATATATGATGGATTTTGATTTATGCTATGTGATGGATTTAGCGAACTGTAAAATAGGGTTAATTCTTTTTTTTAATTGAATTGGAGAAAGCAAATGCACCAGTCGCAGATTTTCAAAATCCGTCATCAAGTCTACAGTGGACATCTACAGACAACAGCATTAGTAGACATTTAAGCGATGATGAGAGGACGCAACATTAAATGGTGCAAGTCAAGATGGCATTGTCCTTGAAATCAGGTATATCTGTGCTGTAATGCTGCTATTCTGAATCAAAACAGGGGATTCGTAAATATTTATATGAGAGGGAGGGTGGAAAATGTAAGCTTCGTCCAAACCAGGGTAACAGGGACTGGCCTAGACTTGCAGCAGAGGCGGTCTCCAAAAAGAGGCATACTCGCTCTGACGGCAGGGCAACCGAGATGCCTCAGACTGCTGCTGCGTCCCAGCTAGTGACAGACAGCCAGGGCACATGACTGTAATTAAATTAACAGGCAGAGATCATTGGATGGACAGTGGTATGAATAAATAGAGTTAGAAATTTTGGGAAGTAAATAGATGTAGGTGGCCTGCACCCATACTACAAAAATTCAATGATTAGGCACACAATACATTGCCAGAGCATTCATCGGTAGAAAAGACACAGGCTTTTCTATCTTGTTTTCCTTATATGTTCTGTGCTATAATGCTGCCCTCCTGATTCAATCCAGGGGACTCAAAAATATTTATGTGGGAGGGAGGAAAAATCATTGCCCTAGGATAAGCTTTGTCCCACCCTGGGGTAAAGGGGACTGCATGAGACTTGCAGCAGAGGCTATCCCCAAGACGTGGTGTACTCACTCTGACGCCAGGGCTGTAAACTGGCAGCTAGCAAGCCGGAGCGCAAAGCTTTTTAAATTTAATTATAGCTGCCTCCTCAGTGAACGTGGGGGGAATGCTCTTGGCCCCATTTCTCCTATATCTGTGCTTCCGGTTCAGCTCATAAGCTTTTACTACGTTGAGTTAAGTCCTGGGGGAATCTGAGTACCCGTGAGTTTGTCCAACTCTACTGGAAAGGCGGCTGATACAGGTGAAGACCTCTCCTGCTAGTTCTAAAAGCTTATAACAGCTATTAGGAAGCTGTAATATCATAAAGGATTGTATCCTTGGAGCAGTGGTGTAATGGCAATTTGGTTTGGTTTTGCTATTAGTTGTTAGCTTACTTGCAACACTCTCTCTGCCACCACTTTTGTTTAAATAAAAGTGTGATCTTTTGCCAAATTTGCATTGGTGTCCGTGTGGTTATTTATTTATACAATTGCAGTAATAGTTAGTCTGAACATGCAAAGGAGGTTTGGGTGTAATAAAAGGGAAATATCCTCATTATGCCGTTTATTATTTTTTTAATTGAACCAGAGAAAGCAAATGCAAGTTACAAAATCCTTTATTAAGACAGCTTGCTGCAGACTTTGGCCAACATTGGTGAAAATTGGAACCTTTGTGAAGGGATCATTAGAAAATAGACTGAAAGTGACTGAAAATGAATGTCAATTTTATAAATAGTAATATAGGAGCAAAAACAGCTCAATTTGACACTATTTTACCTATTTTTAACAATTTTCAATTAAATCCAGATGCAAAACATTTTGCGTTTGTTCGACAAAATCTGTAGCAAAGCCGGAACACGAAGTTGGGTTAGCGCTATCTCTAGTTTCAATTTCCTCTTTTTGCAAAGCAACATGATTAAATCTGTTTCAAATTCTGTGCTCGGGCACGTAACTCTAAATCAGCCCCATAGTGGTTCATTGGGGCAGTTTGTATTGAAGTAAGTAGGCATATGTGCACATAATGAAATGTGCTGTGGGGGCAGTTTTTTCAGTTTAATAAATGACTGACATTTTTAGCCAGTTTTATATCTAGATATATATTGTATTTTCGACATCAAATAGTCTACCTTATAAAGTAAATGCCTGTGAGGCATATTGTTGGCATCATTTAAGTATACCACTCAGGCGCGGGCTGGCAGGTTTCAGCCCGGGGGGCGTACAAGCGGCCACATTACATGACACGCGATGCGGCCGCGTCATTATGATGCGGCCGCATCGTGTGTCATGTAATGCGGCCGGATGTGCGCTTACGCGGGCGCATCGCATGACAAGTGATGCGGCCGCAGGTAAAATTAAGCTATTACTGCATCCACGGGGGGGACGGGGGGGGGGGGACGGCCGGCCCGAACAGCCGTTAGACTGAGCGGCCCGGGGGCCCGCTGCCCCCCTGCCCCCCGGCCCAGCCCGCCCCTGATACCACTGGAACCCTGTGTCCAATTTTTTACTTACTTTCTCATAAAATGCAAATCCATTTATAGATTTGTTTGACCAAATAGTAAAATTATATTACTCTTGAATGTGATCTCTTAGTGACCTTCTATACTATAGATGCTAAACTTACTACCCAATAGTTACCAGAGAGATATATCAATTTATTTTTTAATATTAATGTCATGTATACTTTTCACTGGTATAAAACCAGTAGGAAGACTTTAAATTTAAATTTTGAAAATGTAAGCCATCTGTTCCATATGTTGTATTCCCTTTAAATTTGTCTAATCCTTTTTGAACCAAGATTTCTGTCAGCTACAGTGGTATGTTGGTGAATAGTTATATTAATAGCATGAAATCATAAAAGGTGGAACAGCAAATAAAAGGCAGGTATTTTAAGCTCACAGTTATATATAGTACTTCACTTGATAAATTAGAACTTAGGGTTTCTCTTTGGCAGCAGCAAAAATAAGCAAAATGCAAAATCGTGGCAAAATTTTTCATAAATAGAGTTTGGTTGTTGAACAAGTTATTTCATAGAGGCGCAGTAAAATTTTCGAGTTTCCCCTTTGCTTCGATACATCACGGTATGCCATTGCGATCTATATTTGTAAATTCACATTTTTAGCCTATGAATAGAGTTGGGATGACAATGGGGAATTTTTTTGCTGTGTGGTGTAGTTTAGGTTCATGTAAGACTAAATTCTGGTAAAAGTTGCAAAAATTTCAGCCAAATGCAGAATGAGATGACTATTTTACAAAATTGTTTAGAAAATTTTGATGATCTCTAATTAGCAGTGTCAGAAAGGTAGTATCATCTCTTTTTTTGCTCAGGTACAACATAGAGACTTAGTGCTAGGTTCTACTCCAATGTGATATGAAATAAACATTACAGTGTTTCAGAGATGCAGAAGAGCTTCATAATTTCATACTGGCTGGTAACAGTATTTGAACACAGCCCAATCAGTTAAACAAAAAATAATACTTATTATTGGTAGGAGTAAAAAATTAGTATGTGAAGCAAGATGTATTACTATAAAAAAAGAGCACTTTTAAATATGGATATTGTCACCATTCATTCATCCTTTCTTACCCTCAATCACAACCTCTTAAACTGCCAAGTTCTCCTGGGGTCTTCTCTTGCTGCTGTCAACTAGTATGATAGGTGAATCGATTCATCCGATTCTGAAATGTGTTAAATGTTTTTTAGCGATTCTCAAATCAATTTGGGAATTGATCCATGTCTGTCTAAAATGTACGCCCTTTAGGAGAATCCGGTCAATTACAGTGCATTGAACATAAAGAAGGCAATAAGCAAGGGGTAACAAATACCACATGTTTATAGACTTATAAATTCCCCCTAAATGCACACTTAGAAAAAAAGATGAATTTTGGAAATGATAACTTACAAGCTTGTTGAATCTGTGTCATTTCAAGAAATGGTGCCTTGTGCAAAATCGAGATGACAAGTAACTAGTAGCAAATATTTTTCATACTTAGCGTGCTGACGCTAAATAATCGCTACATTTTAGCCATTAAGCACCCTCCTAAAGTTGAAGTCGCTGTGTTGTGCTGCTTGCTGCTCCCACAGAGGTTGTAGCTAGGAAAGGTGCAAGGCAAATAGGAGTTGGGAACCTACAAATCAGAGCAAATCACGATATGAAAGTAGAATTTAAAATTAATTTTGCAGTGAATTTCGAATTGTGAGAAGAAATTACACATATTCATAGCAAGCAGAATTTCTGGATCTTCATACAACCCAATCAACTAGTTAAAGGACATTTTCATGTAAATAAAATATAATAACACCATCAAGTGACACTGGACATACAAGTGCCCCTATTTTGGTCATTTGTGTTTGTATGTATCTATTGTATTTGTTAGTTGTTTATATTAAACAATCATTAGCAAGCTGAGGCTTAATAGCAGGCCTGGCATACAAATTCATATGCATGTGCACCTCTTTAAGCATTGCAGTGTTCTGCAAATTTTAAATACCTAAATATCCAAAATATAATACTGGCCCAAATTTGCAGTATATTACACAGTCTCAAATGCATATTTTATTGTCGCAGTTTATTGTATTTCCACAATGTCAGTCTTGTTATAGACTGTATTACCAACCACTTGCTTAGCCTATATGTCCATAAAAATGACATATAAAGTGTAATTGAAATTTTAAAAACTACAGCATGAGATTACCCTTTTTCCTTTTGATCAGTCTGGTCCTGATTCATTAAGGAACGTAAATCATGATATGTGCCATATTTTGTGTAAAATTGCTTTGCACATTCACGTGCATGCAAGTGCATGCAATTCATCTATGAACACAAATACTTCTGACAGCCTACAATTTCAAGGACAGAATGGGGTAGGGAAGGTGCATATGCACGTAGTTAACGTACAGTAAACACATGCCATGGTCAAGCACACACATATCTGTCCAATTCAAGCTCTGGGCATCTCTAAGGTACGAGTATTTTAGCTGTGTCACTTGCACCAAATACAAAGCAGGTGTAAGTGCCAATTGATAGCGATGACAATCGCTTATGCTTGCCAGAATATGTATTTGCAATTAGAGTAACTGTGAAAATGCATTTTATGTACACTAGACATTAAAAAAATCCTGATATGTGTTTCATGGGGAAAAAAAATAAAAAAAACAATGTAATGTATTTTTAGTAATGATTATATTACTAACAGGTGTTAACGTATTTAAAAAAAAAAACCATCTATGCGTTCTGATGAGACGTTATATTGTATATGCATGTACGTATCCTGCAGTGTGTTGTGTCTATCTGCATACAGCAAGTGCCATATAGCGAGAGTGTACTTAGACCCGTATTCAACTGGATACATTTCTTCAATACACTTGTACTTGAATACAGGCGTAGCTATGTGCAATTTTTATCCAACTGAAAAAAATGCAAGTTGTGTTTACTTTGCATTCTTTGATGAATCAGGCCTGGTATATTCCAAAGACTTAGCCATAAGATTATAAGCACTTTTAAATTGTGAGAATTATTTTAGATTATATGTGTAAAATCTAAGCACTTAATTCATACAGGAAGAATGTTATTATATATAACATATATTTATTGAGATGGTCTTATAAATAGCATGCATAGGAGCACATTTGAGGTGCAGTAGTTTGAGATACAATATATATATAATTCTACAGTATAAATTAATATTTCCTTATTCTCAGTCAGAACTGTAAGATTATCATTTAAAGAATATGGAAAAATGTAGAGAGAACAGAAGAATTCCCAGGCAATGGAAGTATTTCAATGTAAATATGTGCAAATTCATGCATTTGGGCCACAAAAGCCTAGAGGCAGAATACATGTTCTCAGGTACTGAAGAGAAAATGGATCTGGGAGTTGCTATATTTGGTGGCCAAACAATGCAATTTCACCACCAGGGAGAAAACTAATATTTTAGTTTGTAAAATGAGATAGAAAAATAGGGAGGTGTCTGATGAAACTTTTAAACGTATTCTCTGGAGCTGCTAATATTGCACTGCTGGGCAAAACCAGACACATTCTAAAACCATATAGGAAACTATACTTCACACTTTTTTTAGATTTTGTTTTATACGTTTTAAAGATTTTTATTTTTTGCCAACGAGGCAGAATGAAATCCTATTAAATAAAGTTGTCCAAACATATTTCTTTCCCTTGCAGGAGCCTACTACCCACAGTACCACTGCTAATGGTCTGGCAACTGGGTGCAATTTGTCAGAATTATTTTAATATTCATTTATTATTCTTTGTAATGTATGAGTTAAATATGGCCAGTTAGAAGTATGACCAATGGTGTAGAGGTAGATATTTCAATCCCATTTTATTAACTGTCCCTAAAAAATGTATTTGTCTTTTTGTTTTATTTTGTTTTGGAGGGCTTTGTACCAGAGGTAGACATTTGCAGAGTCTCCCAGTTGTCTAGGTATTAGAGACCTTATTTAGTTATCCTCTGTTTCTTATCAGGCTTTCCTTCTCAGAAGGACTTTTCTTGTGGAGTAAGCTTGCCATAATGCCTGATAGTTTCAGCACTAAAGTGTGTTTCATATTGCATTTATAGGGATGTGCCTCTGCTGCGTGCACACAGCACTGTACACTATTGGCCTCATTTAGAATTGAGATGTATGCAAAAGTTTCAAACGCAATAATATTCTACTTGTATGCACAGTAAAACATTTGAATTTTGAGATTCACATAAGTTGCACTTGTACCCTCTATGTCTGAAAAGGCAATTCGGAGGCATACATATGCAGCTAACACATACAAGTATTGCCCTCTTTGGAGAATCACCCTATTCTAAGAAGGCTGCATCTCCAAATAAGCCATGTTTCCTGGTGTATCTGTGCAGGTGCTCAACCACTGGTGCAAAGATGATGTTTATCAGTTGCAGTGTTAAAAAAAAAGAAGATAAAAATAATAATAATTAAAAAACAGCCTCTCTTCCTCCACCCCAAAAGTGAACTAAGCCCCACCGTTCATAGTCTTGTCTAATCGCCACTAATGAGAGGAGACTCCACCTCAAAAGCCGCAACCAATGCCAGTCTATGACAGGCTGGGATGATTCTACTTATAGCAAAGTCTAGCTGGGACTAGAGTATTCAGCTTGTGGCTGAATTCTTTTATGGAATCGAGTCTGCAAAAAACTAACACTGACAGCTGATAGCACTGGCTCTGTCCCAAAAACTCTGGGTGATAGGTTTTGAGGTAGTAATGTAAAATAAATTGCATCTTATCATGTGGACACCATTGGTCTCAGCAAGCACTGACAGCCATAAAATACTTGAGTATGTTGGTGCTTGTAGAACTACAAGTGCTAGCATTCTCATGGCTGCCAGAGCATATTAATGCTTGTAGAACTACTAACAGCAGTGTGCACTGGTATCTAGGGCTTGCCAAGACCTGTAGTGCCACATAGTAACTTAATAAAAACAGACATGTACACACCAAACTATAGTCCCATTATTTTAAATAAAGATTCACTCAATCCTTGATTTTCCTAAATCCTGAGGGATCTTCTTCCTTTTTCTTCTTCTTTTCCTTCTTCCGTCTTGTTTTCCTCTCTGGTAATCCAGTGGTGAAAAATAAAAAAGCCTGCTAAACAATGCACACCTTGTTCTTTGAGTAGCTGCGGAACCTATGGCAGACAGAGCACCTGCCTGCATGCAACCAACCAGAGCGGCTTTGCTTGTTTTGGCTAGCGCATAAGAATGCTGCCGTGTTTGGTTATTTGTGTATAGACTCCATGTGGGGTATGAATGAACTTCATTGTATCATTACACATGCTAAATTGGGACAAAATAAGACCAGATTCATGACACCTGTGTCCTCAAACACCTATATTTTTACAAAATTCTGTCTACTGCTGTGTAAGCTTTAGAGGTCTGTAAATTAGAACAGTTGGGAGGTATGATACAATGAAGGTCATTAATTCCCAATGTGACATCTATAACATACCAGCAAAAGGGTTTATTGTGACACCAACCTATGGCACAAGGTGATGGCCAAAAGATAAATTACTAAACATTTTTATATGATACAGTATAACTCTAGGTGGGGATTGACATCCTAAGTTGACCTAGTTGGCCAGGCATGTGATTTTAGTCGCTAGTCCTGTCAGTAGAGGGATTGGTCTAGCAGTTGGTAGTAAATACATGGTAGGTGAGTAAGGGCAGTTAAAGTAAGCTGTACATTCTCTCAACTCTTTGTCCAGGCTCCCACTTGTCTTTATTCTCACAAACATATGGCCTGGGATATTTTTGAATACTGTTGGCAAAACTCAAAGCAGCTCTGATGATACCAAAAAACAAGGCTGCTTTAGGATCACCTGGATTACCATCTCTGTTCAGCTGTGGGACACACAGTGCTCAACTGTCATTGCTGTTTCAACATCTGTTCAGCTGCCCACTGAGTGCAATTGGGATTGCTGTTACCATCTCTGTTTGGCTGATGGACCCTCTGCACTCAACTGTCATTATCCTGGATCTCATTGTGTCAAAGAAGCAGATAAAGCCTACTCTATTAACCCCAGCCAGGAGGCGGTAAAGTATCCTTCAACTCTTCCATTGCACAATTTAGATCAATTGTTCCTTCCCAGTCTCTCATAAGCTACCCTAGCTAATACATATTGATCCATATCTCTCACATCTCTCCATGCACCTACTCAATTTACACTGTTTCCTGCTCCTATTCACTTTCACCACACTTCTCTCCAAACTCCTCTTTTCTCTCCATCATTCTACTTCTCCCTCTCTTATTATTATTTCCCCTTCACTACTTCCCTTCTCGCTAGTCTATACACATGAACTTTTTTGTCTCCTGCATTCACCACACTCACCAGCATGCATAAACAGAAATAAGTCTCACAGCCACAAATCATCCTTGCATGTCCTCTATCTCACCCTGCTCCTTCTCATGGCTGCTGGTGACATTTCACCTAACCCCACATCTGCTCTCACTCCACCTTAAACCTTTCATATCCACCCTGTACATCCAATCTTGCCAACCATATTCACATATCTCCACTACCCTCTCTTCCATTCCTCTTTGTACTATGGAGCATCAGATCTGTTTGTAACAAACTTGCATCCATTCATGATCTATTCATTTCTAAATCCCTCAACCTCCTTGCAATTGCAGAATCTTCGCTCACACCCTCTGACACTACATTCCCGGCAGCACTCTCCTTTGGAGGACTCTTCCTCAACCATGCTACCAGACCTGGAAACAGACAAAGGTGGTAGGTTAGCTATTCTGCTTTCTTCAAGCTACACTTTCCAAAACATACCGATACCATCTGAATCATCCCTCTCATTCTCTAACTTTGAAGTCCACACTATCCATCTATTTTATCCTCTCCAAGTTCATGCTGCTGTCAATTATCGCCTCCCATGCCCAGTTTCCCACTTTCTTAACAACTTTATCTTGGCTCACTTATTTCCAATCTTTTGACCTGCCTACTCTCATACTAGGCGATTTCAACATTCCCATTGACAATCCAACTGTCTCTCTTCCACTAAATGTCTTTCATTTCCTCGTTTGGTCTCTCCCAGTGGACCTCATCTTCTCACTGTGAAGTACACTCCCTTGACCATGTCTGCTCCCAATATTGCTTCACCTCTTGTTTCTCCAAGTTAGCCTTCCCACTCTCTGACCACAACCTCCTTTCCTTCAGCCCCACCGTACCTTATGCCTTCCCCCTTGTGCATCAAATCCATATGAACAGAGCGACACCTAAATTCTCTTAAACCAATCGACTTCTATTTTCACTAAAACTACTACTTTCATCAATGCATTGACTGCATTGCCCTGTCCTAATTGGGCTTCTACAACAAAACACTCACATCATCCCTAGACAGTTCATCTCGAGCTACCACATACAGTCTCAGATGATCCAAACCCCATCCATGGCACACCAAACAGACCAACTACATGCAAAAGTAGTCCTGCACTGCAGGGTGCCAATGGAGTAAATCTTGGTTTCATCCAAGATTTACTCCACTATAAATGCATCCTTTCATTTTGCAGCACTGCCCTTTCAATTGCCAAACAATCATACCTTAAATCTCAAATATCCACCCAGTCTTCTAAACCACATCGCCTCTTTGCCACCTTCAACTCACTTCTCTGCCCACGTGCACCTCCTCCCACTTCCTCCCTCACAGCCCATGATTTTGCCACCTACTTTAAAGACCATATCGACATCATTTGATATTTCCTCATGCCAAATTTCATACTTTTCACCCAATCTACCCACCTTCACCTACTCTCCCCAATCCACCTTAATTCATTCTTTGTGTAACCAACTATCGTTTTTCTATCTCCACATGGATGTCCCATCGCTACCTAATGCTCAACATGTCCAAAACAGAATTTATCATCTTTCCTCTTGCCAGAATCACCACCTTCCTGTCACAAAACTTACCTGTCCCATACTCCTGTGCTGCTGATTTCTCTGCTTCTGTAAAGCTCAGCACTTCCTGGTTCGGGCAGTCACATGATCGTGGCTGAGAGACAATGTGCAGAGTATATAAAGCTCATTTTGACACTGCAGCTTTGTCAGACCAACAAGTTACCTCTTGTCATCTGGCTCCCCTGTGTACCGTTGTGCTGCATTCTGGTGTTTCCTTGTGTATAACCTTTTGGCTTGCTAGACCTGTGCTTCTGGACATCCACTCCGCTGCCTGTGCTCCTGTGTATCTGACAGGCTTTCCATACCAACCACTCTACTGTCTGTGCTCCAGTGTATCTGACCCGACTATCCATATGGACCACTCTGCTGTCTGTGCTACAGTGCATCCGACCTGGCTATCCATACTGACTACTCTGCTGTCTGTGCTCCAGTGTATCCGACCCAGCAACTTTCTTGTGTGCGGTGATTCTTCAGCATATCCGACCCAGTGTTCCACTGAGTACGGCTAAGGATTCTTCTGTGTGTGCTGTACCACTTCAGATAACTAAATCCTGCTTTGTCTTGCTGTACTGCACTAACGCTACTGAATCTGCTCTCCCTGGTCCAGGCTTGGTCTCTTACAAACCATCTTTCACCTATCATGTCAGTGGGCTAACCTAAGAGCCATGAATTCTGGACATCCTGTAGCGAAATACATCCCGCCTTGCAGCGGTTCTTGGTGAAGCCCGAAGGGGTTTGTTAGACTCCACGCCTTGGGAAGGCCAGCACTTACACTGACTGATGGAAATCTCATGCGAATCATAACACTTCCTGCATATCTCCCTCACTTTTAATAACACCACAATTTCCTCACTGTCCAAAGTCAGCTGCCTTGGTGTGACACTTGGCTCCTCTGCTTTATTCCTCATAACCAGTCTCTCTCATAGTCCTGTCAGCTCCACCTTAAAAACATTGACAAAAAGCACCCTTTTCTTACCCAACATGCTATCAAAATGTTTATCCATTCTTTCATCATCTCCCGCTTTGACTACTGCAACCTCCTACTATCTGGCATTCCCAAAACCTATGTATCCCCACTTCAATCCATTCTAAATACTGCTGTAAAACTGATTGTCCTCTCTCACTACTCCACATCTCCTGCACCACTTTGAAAATCTCTACACTGGCTCTCTGTGTCCTACAGAATCCAATTCAAAATACTCACCTTTACCTTAAATACCTAAATATTCTCACTCCTGCCTTCTTATATCTTCCTCTCACCTCTGCCTTGTCTCATCTCTGCAAGCCACATGTTACTTCTGCCTACAAGACATCTCTCGTGCTGCTTCTCTACCATGCCCAATCAGGCTGTCCCACATCGTTCAAATCTTTAGACGCCATCTGAAAAAACATTTTGTTTTAAGAGCTTACCTTATCCCCGAAGATACTATTCACACTGATTCACACTCACAACTGTCCCAATCTCCAGTCTGAGCCATACTTGCTCCTCTTGTTTCAGCTGTGCACTCTTCCACTTAGACTATTAGCTCTCTAATGAGCAGGGTCCTTCATACCCTTTGTTTTCATGTCTGCATTTATTTTGTCTACCTTGTATGTCCCTGCTTTATGTCCTGTTTTCCTAATTGTACGGCGCTGCAGAGCATTTTTGCGCCTTACAAACCTACTATAATAATAGCAAAAATAATAACAATAACAATAATAGTTGGAGCTTGCGTCAGTGTAGCGCCATATATATCTTTTAAAACAATTCAAAGTTGAAAATTTTTGCAAAATTGTCCAGGCCACCAATTCACTTAAATTATGTGCCAGATCCAACAACTATGCCACTCTGGTTACTTTACTGTTTTTGTGGTCAAAACCATTTTGACCTCTGGTAACTGTCTTTCCAAAAATGGCAATTTTGCAGTATATGGGTTCATGTACTGCTATTGCCAGAAAGGTTGTGTTTTACCCCCCTCCTAGATTTCTGTGAGACGGTGTTAAGGTTCAGACCATATTTTGGCGCTACTGCTGTTGACCCAGTCAACAAAACATAAGATAGAAACAGAAGTTGCAAAGTGAAAGAACTGGAAACCTCCTAATTTGCCATCATAGGTTGCATGATCACTTCCGCTGAAGTGCTGATTTCTCTGGATGTAATCACATTCCTGGTCCTATCCTCACCCCAACCACACAAACCTATAAGCAAAGCATTCACAATATGTACAAAAATTATGTTACCATACCAACATGCTCAGTGAGATGTCACAAACCTACCCTGAGACCAGTTTAATGTAGCAAGATGTCTTTCATACAGATAGTTCCAGGCGGACTGTTTTGAACACAGCCAGGGGATTTTCAGGGAGAAATGTGTTTTATCATTTTTCTTCTGAAATCAGAAATGCAAGCTCTTTGACTAATTCATATGTAAACATTTTCATGAGGATTATGGATGACAGCATTATAATAAGGCAACCTGATTCTGTTATCTCAGGCAACAAGTTTTGGTAGGCAATAAAGCAAAGGAAATTGATTACCAAAATTACAATTTTTGTCTTTCAAAGTGCACACAACATATTTACAAGTGTTTGTGGTAGCTTGTATAAGAGATGAGAAGGACATCAGACACCAAACGCTACCTCATACTGTATTGTACAGCAAACACTAGGATGCTCCTTGTCTTGTATAGCGATAACAAGGATTCTTTCTGTACTGTATGGCTGTCATGAGGATGCTGTCTGTATTGTACAGGGAGTCACTAGAATGTTCTCTATGGTGCATGGATCATTAGAATGCTCTCTGCATTGTATATAAGTTACTATAATGTACCCTATTGTACAGGGTAATGCACCAGCCTCGGAATTCCAGTCCTGGTATCGATCTCGCACACTAAGCGGTTCCACATACCTTCGGGGCTAGACCAACACACCTGTGGCATACCACGAGCCAGTGCACCAAGTGGCTCATCATAGCTCTGGGGTTAGACCAGCACACTTGTACCATATTTTGGCCTGCGCACTAAATGGTCCTACATACCTCTGAAGCTAGATCAGCATATACGTACCAGAACTCATAACCTCCAATCACACAGCCTCAGGCCAGTACCATAACCCGGGCAACGAGAACACTGGATTCAGCAGTTGGGAATGGTGAAAGGGATGCTTGTCTGGGTCCCAAGAAAACTATATGATTCCTCCTTGTTTTTATATAGTCTGTCCCCTTGATTGTGCCCCCACTATGACCTGTACATGGACATCACCATCTTCTTGTTTAGTTAGTAGGGCCAAATGGTTATGTACACAAACTTCAGCTTTTTATCTCCCTCGGGCTTAATCCATCCCTCAGTTCTACATCTATCACTAGAGTCCCCTCTATATTGTACGTTTGTTATAACAAGGATGGATAAATGTGAGATGGATAGATAAACAAAATAGATATTGATTGATTTTGTGGTTTTTTGAGGATGTTTATTTAGAGTTTTTTACTTTTCCAATATTTTCTAAGGCTTAACAAAAGCAATATGTATGTCCCATGTATGCTCCACCCACAACTGTTGGTAGATTATTCCCTGGATCTATTACAATTTCAGTTTGGCTCCTTCCAGTTTCAAATTTGCCACTTGTTCTAGAAATCAATAGAAATCCATAGGCTTAAAAACACTGCCTTCATGAACTCCATGACACAGCAATTGCTATGAACACTAAACTATATCTTGACATGATTGAAATCAGTTCAGGGAGCTTATCTCCTAAACTGTAGACATTTTTATATATAGCTTTTAAAACCATACACATTGTTTTTAATCTGCCACCATTACAACACACTTTTTTTAATAATCTTTAGAGAGGCTTTGGGATCTACCACTCTTTGGTTCCCCCTAGTTTTAATGGGTTGGGTACTATTTTACGATGCTGGATATCATCCCGACACTACTTACCTGGCAGGATTACAGCGTCCGCATCGCCGACTCACTGAAAACACAGGCATCTTGAAAGGCAGACTTCACTAAATTGTGGTAGCTGAACTGCCCGGCAGCGTCCGACAACGTCAGAATGAAGAGACACACTGTCATCCGAGCTCTTAAGGTACTAATTTAAGGAGGTGCTATCTGTACAGGCAGCACCTCCTTAAATTAGTAAGGAGGAGAATATACTAGATTACATTTATTTAATCTGAAAAATGTTTCCAAGGCTTAATTACAAATAAATAATAACAAGGCATACAATATGTTGCACAAATAAGTTTCAGAAAATAAAATAGGAAATAAAACCTAACCTATAAAACGAGTCACTACTTACTTAGCTAAGACTTGGTGTGTGTGTGTGTGTGTGTGTGTGTGTGAGGTAACACAATTGAGAAGTGAAGACATGTCAGTCTTGATAGACTCCCTCGTGAAAATGCACACTGTAATGTCTAAAGCAGAAGATTTTAAAACTTTCTCCACATAGCTCTCATCCCCCACCTTTGGAGTTTAGCTGTCAATAAGTACAGATTGATCTCCCAAATGTCACAGGGGCTTTTGAAGTGAGCTAGGGATGTCCTGAGCTCTGGAATGTTCACAGGACCTGAGTTCTCACCTCTGCTCGTTCAGCTTGGCTGGTCAGGTCCACATCCTCTGCATACCAAAAAAAACTCCTCAGAGATGCTTATCTATCTCTGGATAATTTCAAAAGATTATTGACACTTGCATAGGTTCAAACTCATTTCATTTATCAAAGCGCACGTTGAGATTACATTACAAGGTTACATAAAATATTCACATTGTCATAAATAAATTCAACAGAAAATAATATCAGTCATTAAATATCAGACATAAATGTAACAGTGAGTATCACCGGTTTTAATACCCACTAATGAAATATCTGAATGCCTCACTGCGAGCTACGGTTCAACTAATACTAGAATGTATGTAGTCTTTTTTTTATCCAATCCTTTGAACCTTCACTTGCATGAGTGAGATCCAAGCTCTTTATTTTGACAAGATGTTAAAGTATCTGATATGAAGCCTCTGATCTTCCATCTCAGGAAGCAAACCAATTGAGAAGAACACATTGGATGCTACCTGTCCAAGCTCCTTTCATGATATACAAAAACTCTCTGTTGCATCATTACTGGTAGATAAATTATTATAACCAACATAAATCAGCAACTACCTCTTCAATTTGACTTCCAAAATCAATAATCTGCTATCATGCTCTTCCTATCTCAGAGTAGTATTTTTTTACAGACACCTACCTTCTTTAGTTCCTTCTTTATCAACTCCCAAATCAATACCTCTTACAATAGACTCCAATGTGACAAGCAGGTAGGTAAAAAGTAATCGTCAAAGATATACATAAAATAAGACAGTTTACACACCAGTCATATCCTGCCTCAATAAGCTGTAATACATATAGAGAATTTAACTAAATACTGTTATTACAGCATTGCATGCAGGTGAGATGAAAGAATTGCTTCATATGTGAACATGACAACAGCTGAGGTAAAGGGTGGTTATTATTCAGTAATGATTATTCTGGAGATAAAACTGCTCCCCTGTGGCGATTCTCCTTATCTCTGTTCTTTTGCTCACAATTTATGTTTGTCAATCAATCTAAATCTTACATTATACCATGTTACCAATATAAAATAAAATAAATGCTCTTGGTATTGTATCACAACCACAAGGATGCTCTCGGCATTGTATGTCATTCACTAGGATGCTCTCTGTATTGTATGGCGATCATTGGGATATTCTCTGTATGTTCAGCTGTCACAATGATGCTTTCTATATTTTATAGTAGTCACTGTGATATTCTCTGTATGTGTAACAGTGTTGTGTGGCACATACTGCAATGAAGTTTGGGTACAGGTAGGCAGATGCAATTTATTTATTTCTCTCTTTTACATTCCTAGTCAAAATGTATTTTAACCCTGTCTACTTTTGTGTTGGCCAAGCCCACAGTTGATTTGGATCCGTCACCTTGAGGCGCTTTTCAGCAATTTTTCCAGGGCCACTTTGAATACTCTCCATAATATCGGTTTTATCCTAAGTGATAGCTGTCACGACAAGTCTATAATCAACGTTCCTAACTTTTCCTACAGTAAACTCCTCCACTCCTGGGTGGTCAATGAAGAAGTGGTGACAAAGTAGGGGGTGACTGAGATAGAGAGTGTTACGATTTATAACTGCATCCTACTAATCTCACTGTATAAATGTGAGAACTGCATACATATTGGACAATCCTTATATCTCCAGATTGCTGCACGATAGACAAATGCCAAAAAGCCATTGCGTTGCAGAAATCCGCACATGCTTACAATATCAATGATATTCCAGGCAGATAAAGTCAAAACTTCTTCTGTTTCCAGACTACTGATAAGACTAAAACTATCCCCTTTTTTTCTCTGCAACCCTGGAAATATCCATTAAATCTAACATTGAGCATCACATTGAAATTGAATGATTTTAACACAAGCCGCAAAGTAATGTTAAATGTTAAATAAAATGTACAACAAGATTAAAAGTGGACTTTACCTGATCCAAATTGATGTTTTGTTAAGACAACTCACTTCTATTTTAGTTTCTTTATACAAGAGCTTATATAGATAAGCAGACAGACAGGCAGACATGGTGTGGGTGTATACAGAGAAGGTTGGGTATTGTTACAAATTAATAGAGAATTTACAGCGAGAAATAGGGCTACCAATACTGCAATACTCTGATTACCTCATTTGTTAGCTGCGCATGGCTACAATAAAGTACAAGCATAAATAATGAGGGAGACACTATAATCTCTCTCCAGTCTAAGGTGGGTTAGTGTTCGAGGGAGTCATGTAGGTTTCGACTTAAAGTTAATTTTTCTGCATATAATAATGCATTTTACTACTGTGACTTCTTGAAAAGCCCAACCTACGTTTGAGACCATATGCAGAGTAGATTGCGCTTACACATGCTAGCGGCTCCTTATAGTCAAAGGGACGGACACGGGGAATGAAGGGGCATTTAAGCGTAGGATATGTACAGTAAGGGCGAGTCTAAGCAAATGAGTCCAATGTAGACCTGAACGCAGGCGCAGATACACCTGTCAGGAAGCATATCTGTTCTTGGTGCTCTACCCTTGATATACAAAACAAACTCATGATGATGATGATCATCTGCTGTGTCTGATTGGCTGAATGTGTCTTTACCCGCTCCCACTGACTTAATCCAAAAAATTACTGTGCTGTTAAATCTGAGTGACTAATTCACATTACTTGTTATTTGCATTCTGACAGCAGCAGGAAAGAAGCATTTTTTTTAATTTAAAATAATAGAAGCACATCTTTGTATTTAATTGTGTTTTAAATACTAAATGCAAATTTCGATTTTATAAGCAACACTGTCAATACACTATTCTGTTAGGCATATGACACTTTGTTTGAGTATTTTATATTGTGTCCAATTTGGGCACTGTGTGGAGGGCTTACCTGTCCGGGGCCGTCGTCGTTCTTAGGGTGGCGGCGGTTCCCTCGGTTCAGCCGGGACGGTGAGCCAATCAGGGCTCACCTCCCGGCCATTTGAGAATGAAAAATGGTGGCGGGCCAATCCGGACCCGCCATGTCATCACGTGGCGCCGACTATTTAAGTCGGCACGCATGCCGCCATGGGCAGTTCGTCGGCGGAGAGAGAGCGAGGAAGACGTGTCGCAGAGAGCTGTGGGATCAAGACCAGAAGATAAGAAGCCAGCGGAGACCAGCAGTGGCGGCAGAGAGCCCTTGTTAGGGCTAAGAGCGCCTCTGCTGCCTGAAGACCGGTGTGATCAAGACCAGAAGCCGGCGGCAGAGCGTGGAAGCAGCGGCAGATGGAGAAGGAGTCCAGGAGAAGACAGCACCAGGTAAGGCCCTTGCCTGGCAACCTCTCTCCCGGGCCCACGCCCTCAGCACACCCCATATAGTCGGGCACTAGGCCCGTGGCCACGTTCGGGCACAAGGCCTGTGGCACGGAAAATTAGGGGCACAAGGCCCAGGGACCTAGGCACTAGGCCCCTACGAGTTAGTGGGCCAGTAGGCCATAATACTGGTGATAAAGGGGACAAGCCCCTGTTAGTTAGGCAGGGGGCGTGAGAGCCCCAGGTATAAAAGGGCACAAGGCCCTTAGGTAGTTAGTGGCCATAGGAAGGCCAGAGGGCCTGAGTAGGGGCTGGTAGCCCGTAGGCTATAAAGGGCACAAGGCCCTCAGTTAGTCAGGGAGGCCACAGGCCTCAGTAGGCAGGGGCTAGGACCCCTAGGTAGCAGGGCACAAGGCCCTAGTTAGTGGGCTCAGAGCCCTGAGGTAGAGAGGGGGCTGAGGCCCATTAATCAGAGCACAAGGCTCTGTGTGCAACTGGGCAAGAGGCCCATGGTGTGAAGGGCAAAAGGCCCTGGAGGTGGTGTGATAGAGGCGTGGGAGCCTCGTGAGTGTAGGCGCGGTCCTGTGTGAGGTGAGCACACGTAGTTAGGAGGTACAGTAGAGCGGAGGCTCCTGTGGTGCTGTAGCAACCGGCTGGTTGGCTAGCAGCGGTGTGCTCTGGTAGGTAGCTTACAAAGTACTGTATATTGTATTCTGTCTGTGCGGCGGGTATTGTTGAATTACAGTATTTTGGGTGTGCTACGTATTTGTGTCCAGGGGCAAGACATCAGGCCCCCATTAAAGGTAGGCTCTTGTTCCTGTGTTGTTCTGTGCTAACCCGTGCTGTGGGGACAAGTGTAGTTACCAGCATACACATAGTGAGGGGAGAACACACGTAGTTTTCCTGTCCCTTAGGTCCCCGGGGTCACACTGGTTCCCAGAGGTGGTGGCTGAGTGAGTTGGTGGCAGTGCAGCACACCTTGAGGCAGTTCCAGGGGCGGCCGTGGTTCTGATTGAGGGTCCCCAAGGCCGGTTCCGTGCAGGTGGACCTGTGGTTCCGGACGTAGGGACACGTGTGAGATACCCGAGTACAGGCAGTCGGGCGGTTCAGTTCAATCGGCTGTTCCGTGCGGCAGTCGGCCCACAGGTTAGTGTGCTGTTCCACTGAGCCTCAGCCGGGCTTGAAGCAGCCGGTCCTTAGGGTCCGTGGGTGACCCCATCATAAGGAGACAGTCTCCTTGGTTAGACCTGGGTGAGGGGGTTAGGAACCGCCCTCCGGTTTAGTCCGTGAACACCGGCTGGTGTTCCCTGTAGTGTGTAAGTGAGCAGTTCCGTGTTACCACACCTAGTTAGTCATAGTGGTTTGACTTAGTTGCGTTGCCGACCATTAGAACATTGTTAGGTTCGGGTCGCTGTTGTAGTCAGTCCAGTTTTGTGGGTGCCATCTTAGTCTCACTGAGAGCGTAGAGGGAGGCTGTGTGTTCTTGTCATCCGCAGGAGTCGGGAAGGTGCAGGAGAACCGGATCGGAAGTGGGAGTGTCCCTGTGAGTATCACGCTCGATTCCCCCTTTCGGTTAGGCCCTCACCGGCAGGTGTGTGAGGTACTTGAGGCGGGATTAGTCCTCGGACTAGTCTTGGTCTTTAGTGCCTGTAGTCCCCCGCGTCTTGGCAAGAGCAAAAGCGAGGAGGCGGCAAGTGGGCTTGGACTGAGAGTGTCCTTGTTCGTTGCCGTATTCTCGGACAGCCCTTACCTGATAGGCTCGGTTTAACTCTGTTTTCCCTCTTAGGTGTTATCTGCGGGCGTCCGGAGAACTCCCCAATCTGGGACCGAGGTAGGATCCAGTCATCCACGCGGATCGTGGTAAATTCGGAGGTACTAGGAGTTAGTCGCCCTGTGAGGCACATCTCCATTTAGGGACCTTACAACTGTGTACATGCTAATGCATTTCATACTGGTCAACATTTCATACATTTAATGCCGGTCAGTCATAAACCAGAGGTATATGCTTCTGACTACTACAGGCGTAGACTAAGCATGTATACAAGCTATTCAGATCTGGATACATCTTGAGATGCTTCCTACTCGGTATACTACATAAAATGGGCCTTTTATTGGATGCAATTTACTCTTGCATTTTAGACGGAAATTGAGTCCAGCACAACATGATATGATGAATGAGGATTGGCGACATAGAATTAAATTACACATTAATGGCACAAATGCAGACATTTTCACAGATGATAATTACAGGCACATTTCTGAGTTATCTAGTTAGTAAAGCTGGGTACACACTACACTGTTTTCGTCCAATAATCGGCTCAAATAGCCGACATACGACCGCCTGTTCAAAAGTCAGGTCAGTGTGTGCAGTGACATAATGGTCGAAAGTCTGCCCAAATGGACGATTATCGCCTCATTTGGTTGATCGTACCATTTAATATTTTCGTTCCAAACTTGTTTCCGCTGTGTAGTGTGTATAAACTTCCGACCGATCCACAACAGTGAGTACGGAATTACAGTCATTGTTCACGACAACATGGCTGTAAAAAGTCGCTAAAGGGACGTCCGCTCTTCCCTTTATTGTCCCAAACAAGGCTAGTGTGTATGCAGTCCATGGACCGAGCGATCGCACCATCGATAGCATGTAAAATCGCTCAGCATAAAAAGTTGGTCGAAATTTCTGTAGTGTGTACCCAGCTTAAGAGTTACTTATTTGATTATTACTGAACAGTAGACTCCCATGTTTTAGTTTTGGTTCTAATAAAACCATCTTCATATTTTGGTTTTGATTTTGAATCTGGATTTTAAATTTTTCTCAACTGCCACCCCACAACATGGTTTGAGAAAATCGCTGAAGGATATAAAGTGTGGAATTCCACCTCTATATTACCTAAAAAGGTAATTTGGGAAGAAAGTGTAAGAACACAAGCTCCAAATCCAAACAATATTTGTCAATCTCAAAGAACACATCAGCTCTTGATTTAAGGATTAAGAGAAAAGTTGCTGATGAATGTGGTAATTTGTCTAAAAAATTAAAAATACCTAACATTCCGTACACCACCTGCAGTGGCAAGAAAAGGTTCAGACCATTCCCACTTTTTTCTTGTAGTGGTCCTGCTACAGCTGTAATAAATACTAGCATGCCCATGCAAAAGAGAGGGCCTAACATGGTCATGCGCCTTCTATAAATTCCCATGCTCTGACTTCTCGCTCTGAGTGTAGGTCTTTCACCTCCAAAACAGCCACATCAATGCATGAAAAGAACACTGTGGCTGAAGAACAACATGGGAGTTCACAGAATCCTGAGTACTGTCCATGAGTGCCATATGTGAGTCCGACTTTTCCAATTCTGACACTGTAATTATAGGGCAGCTTCTTTCCAAAATCTCATAACCATTTGGTCAGGGTGTGATACCTATGTTCGACAGTTATGTGAACGTCATTTATATGGTAGACACCAGAATATAGACAGGGTTGGAAAGTCAACAATGATGACATCGACAGTATTATTAGGTTGACAATTGATATATAGATAGTATTATTAGGTTGACAGTTTGAATGTAGAGTGTATTATTAGGTCAACAATTGAAATGTGGACAGTACTTTTAGGCTTTCAACAATATCCCTAAAGTTATCCCTAAACCTATCCCTAACTCTATACTTAACCCTATCCCTGTCCCTATCCTTATTCTTAACCCTATCATTACGCTATCCATAACCATATCTCTAACCATATAATACTGTGTACATTTGAATTGTAGACATAATAATACTGCCTACATTTGAATTGTCGATTTAATGTTGTTGACTTTCTGAATGTCGGTCAAATGAATGTCTAGCCATCGACCGCATACTTTTAGAAATGTGAGAATAAGTAGTAGTGACAATGATTTAAACATAGACATTGGGGATGCTACATTGGAACTTGCTAATGCGCAACAGGATGAGGTAGATTTTTGTGGATCTGAAAATGATGAATGTATTGTACTTGAAGAAGACAGTGAGAGGATGATAATTGTGTCCAAATAATACAGCCACCAGTGGTACCACCGCATGCCCATGATAAGCACATCATACCTGGGCAAAAGACAAAAAAATCCACCACTTGCATGTGGAAATACTTTTTATGTCAACCCAGTCAAAATTTGGCAAGACATCTGCAGCCTTTGTGTTGCCACAATAAGTATAAGTAGGCACCTTCTACCTTCATGATCATCATTATCATCATTTGTTTATATAGCACCAGAAAATTCCATAGCACTTTAAAATTGGGAACAAACACAATATTAAAATAATACTGGTTTATACAGATAGAAAGAGAGGTAAGAAGGCCCTGCACGTAAGCTTACAATCTCCATGTTACGCTATTTGCAGCAAGTTCATTCAAGTAATTTATCAATTGATGAACAATTATGTATAGTAGCAAGCAGTCCAAGATCAGCTAGCAGCAAAATGGTTAGACACCTCAAGCAATCTTCACCATCATCACCTTCATCATCAACCTCAACCTTTTAAACAACAACAATTGTCTGAAGCAAGCGTTTGCAAGTATGAGAGCAGGCATCCTGTTGCACAGAGGATACTAAAGTCTTGACAGCTATGTTAGCATTGAATATGCGGTCCAATTTCTGCCCAATGCATCAGGGTTAAGCAGATTAGGTCACCCCTCTACCAAATTCCATCTTGATTTCAATTCTCCCGAATATCAATTCCTCAGCTGTACTGGGGGATAAAAGAACGAGTCCCTAGAAAATGCCTTTGTATCAACTATCCACTTAATTACGAATATGTGGACAAGCAGTCCTGGTCAAACAAAAGATTACATGACCGTGACAGTCTACAGGGTAGGTGTATCACCTTCAGCAGCACCAAATCCAAAACTTGCGAGATCCGACATTTTGCTGGAAATGACACATTGCCTCGATTTACATCTGAGTCATGCCTTAGAACCCCAAAATTTGGATCTGTCGGATTTCTTTAAGTCCAAACCGCTCATCTCTAATAGCAACATAAAGTAAATAATAAAGAATTGCTAGACAAGTTTAATGTTAGAGTAAGCAACAGATAAAAGTAGGTGATCAAGAGGGTATAAGCATAGGTAAGGGATGGAAGAGGCACACTATCGAGTGTGTATATAGAAATGTAGAATATTAGTGGGAGCTAAGGAGGAATACATGTGGTGGTAGCAGACAGACATATAACAGAGGCAGGAATTGGCCCAAAGTAGCATAAACGCTGAGGTTGTTTGTATTAAGATTAGCAAGGGTTTACTTAACAGGGGTTTGGAAATTATTTGCCAATCAGTTTTAGGGCTTCTGGAGGGTCTACACTCGGGAAGACTTATAAGGGTGGTAAGTGACCAAAAGATTTCTCTTGCCTTCTGGAAAGTTCTCCGCCCACCCAGGCCCTTTCTTTGGTTTGTATGTCTGCTTTGCTTGTTGCTCCACATTTTCCTTCCTGAAAGGTCCAGTTGACAGAAATAAGTTTAATCAACGGCTATAATGACACATTCAGGTGACCTGTTGGGTACTCTTCCCTAACACGATGTTCAATTAATTATACTTCCATCAGGGGAGCTCTGGGGCACCGCTTGGTCAGGCGGACCTCAGCTAATGAGCCAAACAAGTTGGGCTCCATCACCTAGAAATATTCCAATATTTGTTTCAAGTAGTTTACGCTTTATGGATATGGCTGAAGGCTGATTGGTCTTGCTGTTTATTGGCAACCATTCTGATTAAAGTTAAACTTGCAATAAAATTTTGTGAGCTTGCATTCACCAAACAAGTGTCTTGTGTCTTTATTTTATAGTGCTAAGATAACTCTTGGTCAGGGAAATAGTGTAAAAGATAAAGTGATCAACCGCTAGGTGGTTTAATGTGTGTGGTGTGGAGGGGATTCAGTACATTTGAGATATGTTCAATACAGGGACAGTAGAGTGATGGTCTAGTAGGGTATGTGTGCAAATTGCTTGATGTATAAGGGTTGGGTGATTTTAAAATGAAAAACAGAGACACCTCATGTGCTCCTCCCATACTTCCTGTTAGGTCTTATAAAAGGTAAAACAATTATAACACCCCATTCCTAGGTTTCTTGTTAATTTGAGTGCACCAGAATCCAGAATTGTGGGAAAATAGTTATTCTGTGTTAAATAGTTTGGCTGGAAAGAAGGGGATTGTATGTAGGGGTTGGTTAAAAAAAGCATTTTTCAGTTGACAGATATTGTAATAATTTATCTATATCACACATCATAGAAAGGTTATTGGCTGCAATAATGTACCTTATACTAAAAAACTAGAAAATGCTCCAAACAGCATTAAACGTTTTAGAAGATGGAAGGAACATAAAGTATAAGAGTCATACTCAGCAGATGTTTATGTTCAGTGAGCTCGTAACCCAGCAGAACCTGATCCCAGTGTCCTTCCATCTGTTGCACCATGGAGGTTCTGGCAGGACTGGAACCTAGGGGAGTGTCATTGGGTGGCTGCTCTACTGGAGATATAATTCCATAGACAATGCCTCAGCTGATTAAACAAAAGCTGAGAACACTCCTTAAAGGTCCTGAAAACTATAGAAGCAGCGTATTCTCTTCCTAACACAAAGGGCAATCCTGCACTGGTGGGAGGGAGTGGGGTTCAGTCCAAAGCACACTAATAGAAAAGGAAGCAGGGGTTTAATGGTGTGCAGCTGTAATGAGCCGAGATACAGACAATGGTGCCAAGTCGTGTTTTGGCATGGAATGCCTGTGACGGTATGCACAACCTGATTCTTGAGGAAAAACATAGACAAATATGGAAAAACCTGCTCGCCATGGTGCAGCACGTGCACAAAGATAGATAGCTAGATAGATAGATAGATAGATAGATAGATAGATAGATAGATAGATAGATAGATAGATAGCTAGATAGATAGATAGATTTCTTATATTTGCTTTATTTATTTTTTTAAACCTTTGAACACCTTATATATTTTTCCATTATGTTCCTCTGAAAACATCAATTCATAGGATCATAGATAATACTTTGTAATGTGCAACAATTATATACACCCTTATTCTACTAATGTCCTTACATTTATATTAAAATATGTACACTGTGGAAACCCATATGACATATAATTTCTTAGCTTCTTTTTCTGCAGGCACATATTCACATTATGATTTCCATACAGCATTCAATGTTGTCACATGGCCAGACCCTGATGACATCACAGCAGTGGAATGAAGTAACAGATTCTCAGAGAATGATTTCATGCCACTGAGGCAGGAATGGCTCAGAGTCACCTTCATCTTTAATTAGGCGTTGGGCAGATTAAGAAACAAAAGGGTTCTGCTTTTAACTCTCACTTTTATGCTGTCAGAGCACTGTCAGTTACAGCTCTGTCAATGAAATCTGGTTGGAGCAGCTCCTTTTCTATTATGCTCTATTGAAGCATGCCAAGGGTGAGGTTTTAACCCATTCGGATATAAGCTCAGATGTCTTTAATGAAAGAATTTGCATTTTTAAGGCTGTACAATAGAACTAGTTTATGAAATAGTCTATGAACAATTGGCAGGAAGAGTTACTGTTATTTTCATGTTTGTATCATACATTTACAATTAATGATTTTAGAGGTGAGAATGAAAAACAAGAGACATGACTTATCTTGAGGAGGTTAGTCATAGTCAGATAAGGACTCATTAAGATGAATGGTTTAGCTTCCCATATCCTTTTCTCTGCGCACTGAGAGACTCCTGACTCTGAGAGTCTTAATACCGACCTTGAAAGTAGGGTCAGCAAAAGCACAATGAAACCTCATGCGAAGACTCTTTGTAGTGTATGTATAAAGGTCATTATTTATACTTTACAAATTGTCAGTGTGAAGAAAACCTTTATAACTTGGATTGCAATTAAGGAGTGACAAAAGAAGCCATATATACATCAGTGGCAGAGGATGCACATCTTTAAAAAGTATGTCTCCTGTACTGCCTATATCAGTTGATGGCACATTCATCTACCTGAAGGCATCTTGTTGTTATAGACATTGATGCCTTTACACTATATTTAAAAGCATATTGTCTAGAACCAAACTAAACATTGAAGAAATCCATTCCAGTACCCCAGAGATGTAGTACTATGTCCCACGCCCGCTACTTCTTCATTAAATAATGGCACACAGTAAATACTGCAGTCTTCTGGAATATATTTTTTTCATTCACTACTTATTCTCTGTCCAGTTTCCAAATCCAGCTGATTATTTGTGGTACCTTTTACATAGTGTTGCATACATGGTTGCATGATGATAACAACAACAGTTGGCCATTTCAAGGCGATTAATGTGAGCAGCTTCTGGCTAAGCTGTCATATTCATCCTATTACAGGATTCTTTGTCCGCATATTTGTGGTTACTTTGTAAGCTGATCTCATTTGGATCCTGGAAACCATTAAACCCCGGGGCTCTTTGCATGGGGAAAAATAGCCAGCTGCGAAACTCATCAGGAATGGATCCCTGCGTTCCGTTCGTTTTTATAAACTGAGGGTATGCGGTGGAGAATGGGTTAAGATTTCTATGAGCCAGCCAGTACACATAACTATCCCTAAAATTGTTTTAAAGTCGTGCCCCCTTATTATGTCCCTTTCCAATTCCAAGATTATTCCATAGTCACCACTTTCTTTTTGGTCCCTACTGTCTTGTTATTGAATCCAAAAGATGTGGCTTCTTTAATGGATAATAAAGCAATGTCCTCTTAGCCTGCATTACATTACAATAATTATATAGAGCAACACTAAATTACCAACAGTGTGATTTATATGGATTTTATCTTAGAAAAGAAAGAAAGAAAAAAATCAATATCAGAGGTGTTTTAAACACAGAAAACCAGAAATACGGCACGGTGGCCATACAAATGCTATCCAGAAACAGTGATGGCTCCAGAGCATATAACAAAAGGCAGTACTGCCTCTACTGTGAGAAGTCCCTCTATGGAGCATGTTCACCGCAATGAGAATGGAGTAGCCTGGGCCATGAAATTCCCCAAGCACTCGAAAGATAGGTGCATGCAATTGGCACATCTTCACAATAGGAGCAACTTTGGGCACAATGCTAGAAATTATCTGTGGGAACATATGAAGAGATGCAAGCTAAACCGGAGCAATAATCCAGTCTCTGTGCGGCTTTGCTTAGCTTGTTTCACCTAACATCAGTGGTGACTTTTGGATATTCTTGAGCATCATAACCCATTAATTCCTCATGAAATCTTACTTTCAATTAAAAATGACTAATGCATCATGCAGATGGGGCAGGATCTCTTCAACTGGGTCTGTTGGCAGGCACGAGTACATCCATCAGAAGCTTAGAGAAATGGGCACGCTACTACTACAGGTCAGAAGAGCTACCCCTTTGGAGAGGATGGAAGACTTTACCATTCCTTCAAATTTTAGGAACATCTATGATGCAAGATGGAACGAGTTGATCTCATCAGCTGCCTTGAAAACTCTTAAGGAGTCCAAGTGGATCATGCCTTAGCTCTTACTTTTCATGGAATATGTGAAAAAGATGCACTTGTACCTCAATGAGAAGCAGCAAGTCTACCAAAGAGGTCTATACACTGAGCCTACGCTTAACAACTGGGCACTGCTTGCAAATGTCACCCTGGCACAAGTGAACTACTTCAATCGAAGAAGGGAAGGGGAAGTTTCCAAAATGTTGCTGACTACCTCCTGCTCAAGACATACTTCAGATCTCCACGAAGATGTGGTCATAGCGGTTTCTGAGGTTAAGATGAAGCTCTGCCAGAACTTCACTTGCATTAAAACCCAGGGAAAGCGAGAGAGAAATGTCCCCATCCTGCTTACACTAGCCACGCAAGGCACTATGGAAATTCTAGCATAAAAGCGTGAATAATGTGGAGTGGCTACCCAAAAGGTCTACATGTCTGCCAGACCAGCTGATCTGTCGCACTTCTGAGACTCCGATTGCATGCAACTGTTTTCCTGAGATTGTGGGGCCAAACATCCCAACATGCTGCCTTCCTTGAAGCTTCGAAAGTATGTTGCCACTCTCTCAAAAGTCCTCAACCTAAACGTCACAGAACTGGATAAGTTAGTGGACTTCTTTAGGTACGACATAGGCTGCACCGGCTGTATTACCGCCTTCCAGAAGGTTTCCTCCAACTTGCCAAGATCAGCAAGAATTTTGACGAGATGTACATTGATCCAGATGGTAAGTTGGAAATCTTGTGTCTGATGCATTCTTTTGACTTTTATCTCGGTCATTTATATATCTATTTCTTTTCAGAACTGGTCCAACTACAGAGCAACAATATGATGAGCAATTCCGTGACAGAGGGACAAGTGGTCAAGTGTTTGGTCGACACTTCGACATCAGAAAAAAGGCCGTGTAGGGACCCTGTAACACGGGACCAGAGCCCAGCCAAGGTTTTCACCGGTTGGTGAAGCATACAGTTTCGTAGCACCTCGCCTTCTCTATATTTCGCAGAATCATGATGGACCACTCTACTTCCTTTCCAGTTGTAAGGAAGTGCAGAGAAAAACCAGAGAGGAGATCCAAGATGTGAAGTAGCACATGATTAAGTTTATTCAAACGTGCCGAAAGCCCCAAAAGCGTGACTGTGTTGCATGTCTCATGGCTGAACCATCAGCACTGAAAGATTATAACTGGTTGTGGGTGTAATTCTACATAAAGAACTGCATAACAGCTTTAAAGTAAAGATGATCGGGCTCAGATTTCTGAAAACCAAGCCCACCCGAACATCGCAGATCTGAGTAAAAAGCCAAACAATCTTGGTGCTTTCACGCACCCTCGGAACTGAAAACGAGGTAAAACATCATTGTTGCATCGTATCTCACGAGTTTTGTATTCTATAAGTACGGAGCTCCGGCACCATTTCACAGACAGACACAAAAGGGGTAGCAGCGCTCTTGGCAGTCTCCAGTGCAGTTGGCCAGCGTCATAGCTATCAGAAACATGAGGGCTGGCAATGTTCTTGGCAGTCTTCAGTGACATTGTACTGTGCCATAGCTCACACTGAAACAGGAGGGAAGCAGTGTTCTTCTTATCAGTCTCCAGTGACATTGCTCTGTGCCATTGCTCATACAGAAACAGCCGGGGTGGTAGTCTTCCTATAAGTCTCCAGTGACATTGCTCTGTGCCATTGCTCATTCAGAAACAGGAGGGATGGCAGTGTTTTTGTCACTATCCAGTCTCCAGTCACATTGTTCTTGTCACTCTCCAGTCTTAGTGCCATTGGTCACAAAGAAACAGGCGTAGCAGTATTCTTGTCACTCTCCAGTCTCCAGTCACATTGTTCTTGTCACTCTCCAGTCTTAGTGCCATTGGTCACACAGAAACAAGGGTAGCAGTGTTCTTGACACTCTCCAGTCTCCAGTCACATTGCTCTGTGCCATCAAAATGGATTCACATCAGTCCACAGAAGACCGGGAGCACCAAGCAGCTGCTGTCACTAGTCATGATAATACTAATCCCTCTATGTCATCTGATAAAGCCTATGGTCAAGTGTATGGTGGTTTTAAGTCAGGGAAACAAAAACGTAAAAAAAAAAAAAAGATTTTACCATTTTAAAGAAAAAAACACCTCTCTAATAAAGGTGAAAGTTTACTGTAGAAAAACCTAAAATTGCCAACATGCCACCCTACCCAAAATATTAAAAAGCATACTAGCTTCAGCTAGTACCCTTCCCTCACCTAGATCCCAGCACCAGCAATCTATACTGCCATCATCCTTACCATCTTCCTACCCGCATCAGTGTGTACATCACCCTCACATAATACTAATTAATTCCCGCTGGAATCCACAATTACAGAACTCTCTGTACTTTGATGTAATTGCCGGTAATGGCCTTCCTCTTGGAATTCTTGGAATTTGTAGTTCATTTGGCAGAGCAGTCACAATTTTTTGGCAATTCTGTTAGACCAGACCAAATGTGAAAATGTTGTGCTGACTCTTCTGCATCACCACTTGGGGAAGCTAATTTTTTTCTTAGCAGCAGTTGCAAGAGAAACTTAAGGAGGAGACCACTTGAGCTGTCAGCTTGCTGACCAGGAGCTCATTTCATCTCTTGAGATCTGGGTCAGTTGAAAAAAATGAGAAGACATAGCTTTTAAACCTAGGATCAAGCACAGTTGGCAAAATGTAGTGATCCGATTTCAAGACGTTGATAACTCTTGGATCCTGGCAAAGCAAATAAATTACTTGATCTACAAATTCGACATAGTGTAATGGCTTTGTTTCAACTCTTCTTTCAGTTTCTTTAGCTGCTTTTCCGAAAGTCTAATTAGGGGAATCACTTGTTTCAAGCTAACAGTGTCTGAACTGACCTCACAGGTGCAAAGTTTATGAAGACCTCTGCAATTCATCCTGGCATGCTGTCAATCAAATTCTGGGCCACATACTGACTGATGTCCGTCCATTCTTGCCTAATCAATGCTTGGAGTTTGTCAACATTTGTGGGGGTTTTCTTTGTCCACCTGCCTCTTGAGAATCCAAGAGCAACTTCTCCCAACCATCCAAGAACAGTTTGGCGACGAACAATGCCTTTTCCAGCATGATGGAGCACCTTGCCATAAGGCAAAAGTGAAACTAAGTGGCTCGCGTATCAAAACATCAAAATGTTGGGTCCAAGGCCAGGACACTTCCCAGACATTTATCCCATTGAGAACTTGTAGTCAATCCTTCAGAGGTGGGTGGACAAAAACCCCCCCACAAATTCTGACAAACTCCAAGCATTGATTAGGTAAGAATGGGCAGCCATCACTCAGTATGTGGCCCAGAAGTTGATTGACATCATGCCAGGGCGAATTGCAGAGGTCTTCAAAAAGAAGGGTCAACACTGCAAATATTGATTCTTTGCATAAACTAATTGTAATTGTCAATAAAATCCTTTGACACTTATGAACTGTTTGTAATTTTACTTCAGTATACCATAGCAGTATCTGACAAAAAGGTCTAAAAACTAGAGATGGGCGGGTCCGGTTCTCCGAGAACCGAATCCACCCGAACTTTGGGTATCCGAGTACCGAGCTGAGCAGCTCGGTACTCTCCCGCCCATTCCGAATCCAAATCGAGGCCGAACGTCATTGTGACGTCGTCGGATCTCGGGACTCGGTTCTCGCGATACTTCAACTTTATAAATACACGCCTCCACAGCAATCCATCGCCATTTGACAGAGGGAGAGAGCAGGGTGTAGTCATAGGCTAATTAGAGCAGGGACAGAGAATACAATATTGTTCTTGCAATTGCTCTAACCAAAATCGCTAGTTCAGAGAAGAGGATAGAGGTTTATTATTTTTTCTTCATATTTGGCACTCCCCAGCGCTTTTGGGGTGTCCCCCATAATTGTGCATAAATATTTCTGGCTGTCAAAAGTCATATCTGTCAGCAGTATCTACTAAATAATTTTTAGCACTCCTCAGTGCTTTTGGGGTATCCTCCCTAATTGTGCATTAATATTTCTGGCTGTCAAAAGTCATATCTGTCAGCAGTATCTACTAAATAATTTTTAGCACTCCTCAGTGCTTTTGGGGTGTCCTCCCTAATTGTGCATTAATATTTCTGGCTGTCAAAAGTCATATCTGTCAGCAGTATCTACTAAATAATTTTTAGCACTCCTCAGTGCTTTTGGGGTGTCCTCCCTAATTGTGCATTAATATTTCTGGCTGTCAAAAGTCATATCTGTCAGCAGTATCTACTAAATAATTTTTAGCACTCCTCAGTGCTTTTGGGGTGTCCTCCCTAATTGTGCATTAATATTTCTGGCTGTCAAAAGTCATATCTGTCAGCAGTGTCTACTAAATAATTTTTAGCACTCCTCAGTGCTTTTGGGGTGTCCTCCCTAATTGTGCATTAATATTTCTGGCTGTCAAAAGTCATATCTGTCAGCAGTATCTACTAAATAATTTTTAGCACTCCTCAGTGCTTTTGGGGTGTCCTCCCTAATTGTGCATTAATATTTCTGGCTGTCAAAAGTCATATCTGTCAGCAGTATCTACTAAATAATTTTTAGCACTCCTCAGTGCTTTTGGGGTGTCCTCCCTAATTGTGCATTAATATTTCTGGCTGTCAAAAGTCATATCTGTCAGCAGTATCTACTAAATAATTTTTAGCACTCCTCAGTGCTTTTGGGGTGTCCTCCCTAATTGTGCATTAATATTTCTGGCTGTCAAAAGTCATAACTGTCAGCAGTATCTACTAAATAATTTTTAGCACTCCCCAGTGGTTTGCGCTCAGAATGGATTCAAAGCAGTCCACATATGATCTGAATGAGCAACCAGGTTCTGTCACCAGTCCTGATGTTAGTGTTCCCAGTACGTCATCTGGCCAAGGCGATGTCAAACAACAGAGTGTTTTCAAATTAGTGCAAAAAACAAAAAACAAAAATTTTTTTACTGTATTGAAGCGAAAAAGAAGTGTAACTGAGCAAAAGTTAAGTGACGATAAAAAATAAATTGCAAGCATGCCATTCTACACACGCCGTGGCAAAGAGAGAATGAGGCCTTCACCTTTGGCTATTAGTGGCAGATCCCAAAAAGTTACCCAGCCTACAATTGGTGCACAACTACTGTTACGCGTCAAAGCCGAGCTGCAAGATAACAGTGAGGCATTACAGGAGAATATTTGCTCTGATTCACAAATGACAACAATCCCTGTGGAGAGTCCATCCAACAGTGGGATGTCTAATCGTGAGCATTCTGCTGATGTGTGCCTTAATAGCCCGAGTGTAGCCAGTGATGCCCAAATTGAGGATGCCACTTTGGAATTAGAAGAGGATGAGGGGGAGATTTGTGTAGGCGACGAAAGCGCTAATGAGGATGTTGATGAGGATGAGGTTGTTTGTGTAAGTCCTGCACCAGTGGCAGCAGTTCTGGCACGTGACAAGAAAAAGGCCATTGTCATGCCTGGGCATAAAACAAAAAAATCCACTTCTTATGTGTGAAATTATTTCTACCCAAATCCAGACAACAATTGTATAGCCATTTGTAGTGTATGTGAAGCCACAGTCAGTCGAGGGAGGGACCTTAACCATCTTGGAACCTCGTCTATGTTACGCCATTTAACGAGAGTTCATGGCAAAGTGTTGGGAAAAGCTGAAAGTTCTTCCCAAAAGAATACAAGCACTCCCTCATCAGCTAAGACCCTCCGCTCACCGACATACCGACGGCTACAAAATACACCCACCACACCATCCTCATCAATATCCTCAGTAGCGCTCGGAGTTAGCCCGGCATCCCACTTAAGGCTGGATGACTCCGGTACTATTATTGATTCCTCTGTCGAAAGCGTTAGTCCTGCTGCTGCTGTTGCTGCTGCTGGGGGTGAATCGTCATCCCAGAGGCAGGTTAATAAAATGAGCAGTCCTACATTTCAGCAATTAACTGTGAAACAATCATTTGCGAGGGGAAGCAAATATGACAGCAGTCACCCAGTCGCCAAGCGAATCACAGACGCCATGGCTGCAATGTTAGTGTTAGATCTGCGTCCAATCTCCACAATAAACGCAGCTGGTTTTTCACAGTTAATTGAGGTTTTGTGTCCGCGTTACAGAATTCCATCGCGACACCATTTCTCCCGTAAAGCTATTCCACAACTATACCAAAAAGTGTGTAAAAATGTAGAGATTGCGCTGAAAAATGCCATTCTGCCCACTGTTCACTTAACCACAGATATGTGGACAAGTGGAAGTGGCCAAACCAAAGACTATATGACTGTGACAGCCCACTGGGTTGGTCATTCACCTTCACCAGCAGGAACAGCAGAAGCATGTACACCACTACGTAACATTTGTCACAGGCAGGCCACTCTTTGTATCACCGGCTTCACTAACAGGCATACGGCTGACAATTTGTTACGCAAACTGAGAGATGTGATTGATGCATGGCTTATACCACTCGGACTCTCCCCAGGGTATGTCATTTCAGATAACGCCAACAATATAGTGCGAGCATTACAGCTGGGTGATTTCCAACATATTCCCTGTTTTGCTCACACCATCAACTTGGTGGTGCATGTAGGAGATTACAGCAGCTCCAAGAGCAGTTTAACTTGCCCTGCCACCAACTTAAGCAAGAGGTGGTAACTCGGTGAAATTCCACCCTGTACATGCTTCAGAGGATGGAGGAACAGCGCAAAGCCATCCAAGCATATTGCACAAGTCATGACATTGGGAAAGGAGGGGGGATGTATTTCACTCTTGCACAGTGGGGAATCCTTTCAGTGCTGTGCAAGGTGCTGAAACCATTTGAAGTTGTGACATGTGAGGTCAGTGCAGACTCTGCTAGTTTGAGCCAAGTCATTCCTTTAATTAGACTATTGGAAAAGCAGCTTGAGAAAATGAAGGAGGAGCTGAAAGCAAGCAATTCAGCAAAGTATGTTGGCCTTGTCGATCAAGTACTTAATTCGCTTCACAATGATCCTTGAGTTATTAAGATCTTGAACTCGGATCAGTACGTTTTGGCCACTGTGCTTGATCCAAGGTTTAAAACCTACATTGAGTCTTTACTTGTAAATGAGCGAGATGTGAACTTTTGCAAGGAGCTATTGCTCAGCAAGTTGGCCGCTGAACTGGGCCTCGGCTTGACGACGTGTCCTCCTTCACTTTCTCAAGCTGTTGCACGTAAAAAATTAAATTTCCAAAAAAGAAGCAGGGAAGACACAGGGGGCAGACCAGAACAATTTAACATCTGGGCTGGTTTGAAGGATTTTTCAAAAAAATGTGTCACTTTGCCCATAACTCCATCCAATATGAGTATAAACATGCAAAGGATGGTGGAGGATTACTTTCAAGAGGTAGTTGATATGGAAATGTCAGACAGTCCCTTTCCTTACTGGGAAGAAAAGCAGGCCATTTGGAAACCCATGTACAAACTTGCTTTGCAATACCTAAGCTGCCCACCCTCCAGTGTGTACTCTGAACGAGTGTTCAGCACAGCAGGGAACTTAGTCAGTGACCGCCGTAGAAGGTTACTTCCCAAAAATGTGGAGAAAATGATGTTTATAAAAATGAACTACATCTTCCACGAGGAAGGCCTTCACCATCCAAGACATCCAAGCACTGACTGTTCTCTAATGGCGAATTCAAGCGGCGATGAATTGATAGTCTGTGATGATGACGTACACACTGATGAGGGTGAGGATTAAGCTGAAGATGATGCCGATAACATCTTTTTAAAACTTTCTATGTAAGTGTAGGGTGCAATCTACCCCCAAAGAGGAAAGGGACTTGTGGCATTTCCATATCACATACCATCTTGAAAGGCTGCTGTTAGGGCAATTTATCCTTAAGGGTAGGGTGTCATAGACAGAGTGACCCTAAACTGGCTTTGTCCATTTTTCATAATATTGTACAGTCTATAATGGCTGAATTTTTGGGTATTTTATACAAGTGGAGGGGGGCCTAGAGAGACAGAAACCAAACTGGCTTTTTCCATGTCAATTAATATTGTACAGTCTATAATGGCTGAATTTTTTGGTATTTTATACAAGTGGAGGGGGGCCTAGAGAGACAGAGTGACCCCAAACTGTCTTTCTCCATGTCAATTAATATTGTACAGTCTATAATGGCTGAATTTTTTAGTATTTTATACAAGTGGAGGGGGGCCTAGAGAGACAGAAACCAAACTGGCTTTCTCCATGTCAATTAATATTGTACAGTCTATAATGGCTGAATTTTTTGGTATTTTATACAAGTGGAGGGGGGCCTTGAGAGACAGAAACCAAACTGGCTTTTTCCATTTCTTTACATATTTAACTATAAGTGTAGGGTGTAATATACATTCAAAGATGATGGCTGCATTGCCAATATGCATAGATGGAGAGGAAGACAATCTGTTTTGTGTGTAGAATAGGCCTACCAACGAAGAATTAAACAGTTTTTTTGGATGATTTATTACGTCAACAATTAGATTACTTGTCTCTAAAACAGTTGGAGCACTAAATTGGGTTAATTTAGGCCCAAAAACATGGATTTTCCAAAAAAATAGCAAAACAAAACCAAAACCAAAACCAAAACATGCAATGGCAGTTTTGCAAAACCAAAACCAAAACCAAAACACGACGGTAATCCAGATCCAAAACCGAATCCAAAACCAAAACACGGGGGTCAGTGACCATCTCTACTAAAAACACAACAGACTTTGTGAAAACCAATATTTGTGCCATTCTCAAAACATTTGGTCATGACTGTACTATCAACATCCAAAGAATGGTGGAAGATAAATTTAGCGACAGCATAGAAATAGACACGTCAGACAGTCCTTTTACATACTGGGAGTAAAAAAGGCAATTTGGAGACCTATGTACAAACTCACTTTGTAATACCTAAGCTGCCCACCCTCCAGTGTGTACTCAAAAAGAGTTTTCAGGACAGCCGGGAACCTTGTCAACGATCGGTGTAGGAAGCTACTTCCTAAAAATGAGAAAAAGATGATGTTCATCAAAATGAACTACAAATTCCATGAGGAAGGCCTTTACCGCCAATTACATCAAAGTACAGAGACTTCTGTAATGGTGGATTCCAGCGGGGATGAACTAATATTGTGTGAGGATGATGTACACAGTAATGCGGGTGTGGATGAGATTGAAGATGATGATGACAACAACATCTTGCCACTGTAGAGTTTGACAGCACAGTTAGCTTAGCTGCCTTAAGCCCATTGTTAGCTTGCTTTGTGGGAGACCCAAACAAACCAAGCACTTCAGCCAAAAAAGCGGCACTCCTTGTCGCTGAAGTACTTGCTTTGTTAAACTGAGCATGTCCTTTTTAAAATCCAACATAATGGTGGGTGGAAGTGCCCAAGGACAATTCCATCTTGCACCACTTTTCTTTCCTAACACTACTGTGTGGCACTGGCACTGTTTCCTAGAGGTGATATAAACTGCTGTGTGTTTGTACCATTGCACTATCCAGCCTCTTGCTGCAGTCTTATAGTTTATTGGCAGCACTGTTAGCTTAGCTGCCTTAAGCCCATTGGTAGCTTGCTTTACGGGGACTCAAACAGACCAAGCACTTCAGCCACAAAAGTGGCACTTCTTGTCGCTGAAGTGCTTGGTTTGTTAAATTGTACCTGCTACCTTTCCTGTTTCTGTGTGAGTTTGTTAAGCTTTTTCAAAACATGGATGGATGGGAGGTCCCAAGGGCAATTCGATCTTGCACCTCTTTTCTTTTCTGCCACTGCTGTGTGGCAATGTTTCCTAGATGTGCTATGAACTGCCATGTGTTTGTGTCGTTGCTCTGTCGCATCCAGCCAGCTCGCTGCAGTCTTCGGCCGAAAGTGTATAAAAATAATATTGTGACCTGTGTTGTGGTTAAAATTGACTGGAAATGACTGGAAATTAGTGTTACTGAGGTTAATAATAATAATGTAGCAACAAAAAAGAACAAAATTATGTGATTTTAGCATATTTTATCAATTTTTACAAAAATTACAGATCGTAGACCAAAACCAAAACACAAAGTTAATACAGATCCAAAACTTAAACCAAAACATGGGGGTCAGTGAACATCTCTACTTTAAAGAGGGATCATACTAGTTGAAACAATATGTAGTGGTCGACCAAGGCTGTAACCTCCATGGCTATGTGTCGGTGTATGTAGGCGTGTGGATATTCTCAGATGACCAAAACACATGAAACATTCCCAGTCATGCAGTCTATGTCAGTACTTTGAGCAAAGTGAAAGTGTAACTCTCAAGTGGTAACTCTGGTGACAAACAGCTCCTACCCATACCCATATGATTGTTTTGTTGACAAGCCATTAGGAAAAGGATGTCCCTGTGCACCACGGGTCCTCACAATTCAATAAAGCACCCGGTACAAAATCACCCAAGCAAATATCCAAAACAAAATAAATAAGTTTATTCAACAAAATGGTAGCACCAAACCGTAATAAACATCTTTAAATAATAACCTGCTGCAAATAATACTATAGCCTGGCACAGACAACATACATGGTATAATGAAAACACCTCACCAGTATCCAAGCCACTCTCAGGGACTGCTGTCTATTCATTCAAGCTTCTCTCCCTATCTCCTTTAATCCTACCAACAAGGTGGTGGTCCTGAGTCACTGTCACTCCGCTTTTGGTGGACACACATCTTCCCAAGACCTGGAGAGGTAAATCAGGGCAAAGGCAGTACTCCAGGGACTGATTGTCCCTTCCTGTTAGGGCAGAGATCATGATCTCAATGCCAGCCTGATTTCAGCTATCACTGGGTAGTGAATGCCAATTTGCTGTTCTCTGGAGTTGGTGTTTAAAAGCAGAATCTACCTTCCTTGGAGTTCCAGGATCTGCCTGGTTCTTTTCTGTGTTTACCTTTACACAGATAAACATACCGACAAAGGGATAGCAGATGAGCCACTTTTGATATAATTAAGGATAGGTATTGTTCTCTGGCTATACAGCAGAGTTTGTTTAAACAGGAGAGATCCCAGCCCAGACACATTACATTTTAAATAAACAATGCAGTCCTCTACAATTAAACATAAAGCTATATCTGTGGACCTTTTCCCTATCTTAATACATGAGACCTCCTGGTGTGATGTACATACATACAGGACTGGTGGAAAATAATCATTTTGCCTAGGCTGAAACAATGGACTAGTCTCCAAGATAAGAAAAACATGCTGGCAGATATTTTAACTACTTTCAAATAGAATATATACAAGTTTAAATATGACTGACAAATATGGGAAACCAGAGGGCTAGAAAAAGTATATGTTTTTATAGTCCACAGTTTGTGAGAAACGAGGTGCAGACTGGTTAATGCAATATTAATACCTAATTTCACCACAACCTGTTACAAACCAACACTGTGGGGACCTAGGTCGTAGTGAGAACAAAAATTGAGGTCCCCACAAAGCTTCCCAAGGCTAATCAATGCAGGGGACCATTCTGATATGCTCAGCATTAAAATATAGCATGTCCCCACATGCATATGAATGCAGGCGTGCGGATTAGTTGCCGTAGCCAGATTGTGATAAGTGGAGAAATTATAAGATTTAACTCTGAGTGTCCTCCACTACGGCGGTTGGGGAACATTGACTCCCTGTAGAGATGGTGGCTAAAAGATAAATCCAAGGTACTATTATACAATGACATTGTTGTCAAAACATGAAAAGGTGGTGTCACAACACTATGTTGCTTACCTGCTAGTGTTGACACTACTTGGAGAAAGGTGCGGAATCTTACGTGCTCCCGGTATTCACCAGTGACCCCTGCAAGGAGGTATGGACTCAGCTGCAGGAGACACGCAGGTTGCGGTCCTTCTCCAGGTCAGATAGCGAGGTAAGAGGAGAGAATGGTCAGACAAGCTGGGTTGGTAACGGTGCTGGCAATCAAGGTACACAAGAAGTATCAAGAGGAATAGTGAGACAAGCCAGGTCGTATTATTAAGGGGCTCAATGGGGTATGAAAACTGTTAAAATTGTGAGGTGCGGTAAAGGTGTAGTGTGAGGAGGTAGGTGTAGTGCTGTAGAGGTGTAGTGTGAGGAGGTAGGTGTAGTGCTATAGAGGAGTAGTGTGAGGAGGTAGGTGTAGTGCTCTAGAGGTGCAGTGTGAGGGGATTGGTGCAGTGTGAGGGGGTACGAACAGTGCTGCAGAGGTGAAGTGTAGTGCTGTTGAAATGTAGTGTGAGGGGGTAGGTGCAGTGCTGTAGAGATGTAGTGCGGGGGATATAGTGAATTGCTCTAGAGGTATAGTGTGAGGGGTGCAGTGCTGTATTGTGATGGGCTAGATGTAGTGCTGTAGAGGTCTAGTGTGAGGGGTAGGTGCAGTGCTGTAAAGTTGTAGTGTGAGGGGGTAGGTGCAGTGCTGTAGTGGTGTAGTGTGAGAGGGTTAGTGCTGTATTGTAGAGGTGTACATTGAAGGCATAGATGCATCACTGTAGAAGTGTAGTGTGAGGGGTAGTGCAGCGCTGTAGAGGTGTAGTGCAGTGCTGTAGAGGTGTAGTGTGAGGGGGGTAGGTGCAGTGCTGTATGGATGTAGTGTGAGGGGGTAAGTACAGTGCAGTATGGGTGTAGGGTGAGGGGGCATGTGCAGTGCGAGGTGTGTAGCGTAGTGCTGTATGAGTGAAGTGTGAGGGGGCAGGTGCAGTAGAGGTATAGTGTAGGGGGTGTGTAGGGGGTGTAGTGAACACCTCTAGAGCTGTAGTGTTAAGGGTGCAGTGCTGTAGTGTGAGGTTGTAGACTGAAGGGGTAGATGCAATGCTGTAGAGGTGTAGTGCGACAGTCGGGATATGATATAAAGGTCTTGCAGCCAATGAGGTTTGAGAGTTGCCTGGCAACAGGGCGCGCATATGCAGCTGGCCAGGTTGGGCAGCTGGAAGTGCCGCGTCTGGTTGCCTGGCAACCAGATGCGCGGGGAGACGGACCAGGCTATCGCCCTGGAGAGACCGCGGGACGGCGCCTGACAGGTGGATAGCATCTGCAAATACCCCAGACATAATGTTCTCTCTTATGCCTGATTAAACAATCCACCTGACGACTTTTAAGAATAACTTGTCTAACTTATATAATGATTAACATAAATAAGCACAGCATACAATAACAACTTCAGTTTGCATTAAGGGGTATAAGTCCTTGTTTTCACTTGTGATAATACGTCAAGCACGATAACATTAGAAATTGTTAGCTACACTCCATTCACTTCTTCCATTCACTTCTTCCACCTTTCCTGACCAACAGAAGGACATTTGTGCCTGTTATTTCCCCATATAAACTATATGATGGGCATGAAAAGTCCTATTGATTGTGCCCATTATTTTTATTTGCGTGCAGTAACTAGCATTTTTTTTCTTTTAAGAAAGCCTAAAATGCTTATTATTTAAAGCAAATATATATATTTCCCTAATTACAACTAAATTTTTAATCCCTTGGTTACAATAAATATAACCACAACAGACATCCATTTACCCTACTCTACCCTTACTCGTTGTAAGGGTTCTACCCATTTCCCTGTCTTTTATTAAATTCAGTGTTTTTGTGTTCCTTTTTGCTTTTAGATTATACAAGCAAAAGTATTGGCTCACAGACATAAAATAATTTTTTGTGGCTCTCACCCTAGTTGAGAAGCACCTTAGGCTATTGTTGCCCACATTTTTTAATTCCCAAAAACAACCATATATTTATATTAAGGTGCTGACCCCACCCCCCAAAAAGAAATAAAATATTGGTTGTACTATACTTATACATTATCTTAGGCATATTTAAAAATAGCTCTTTCTCCTAGAAGTGGGTATTCCAGCACTTATAGCTCCAGTCTTGCTTTCTCCAGTCTAAGTTAATACTAGCTCAATTTCTGGTTTTAATTTAATATCTGCCTAATATAGAGACTTGATAGTTGTATCCTGTGAATGTGTTTCTGTCCCAGTGTCCAGGATGAGCTTCCCCACCTGATCATCTCTGACAGATGGAATGTAGTAAATGACTTTCAAGCCCCATTCTCTCTGCTCAAAGAGCCCTACAGAGGGATACTGAGCTACTCTACATTCCAGAAGAACACATATTTACTTCATTATCTCTGGGAAGACCTTCTATCTGACTTAGGAGAGGAATCACATGTCACAGGCACCTTATTGGTGTGGAGCATGGCTGTGCAGTTTATTACTTGGCTGTATAGATAATTAGCTCATAGCATGTTATGAAAATGTAGCATCAAGCAAGGTGCCAGCCACTTTTGAAGGCTTTACTAAGCTTTGGCAGGATGGAGGCAGCTTCAGTTTACTTGTCGCATATTTGTCTTTAAAAAAAATAAAAATGAAAACTGGGATACCAAGGCAGGATACAAATTGTTACTCAGTCTGTGTCAGCAGTAGATTAGTCAGTAGTTCTTTTTATGCTCCGAGTTTCAAACTAAATGCAATGCCACTGCCTCCTCTCAAAGTCATGGCTCATTGATTAAACAGATCTATATCTTAGTATCTTGCAGAAATCAGCCGCATTAGGTTTTATAACTTTGACTGAAGACCAACCCACTAGCAGAGGCAGGGGTGGAAAAGTGTATCGCTGTACCCCATAGCAAAATCTGGATAGGGGCCCGGCGATGCCATTATCACCTTCTGGGCCTCCCTCTCTGCTCTCATTAGAGCAGAGTGTGGGGCTTCTTCTGAGCTTGCATGGTCTGGCACTTGCACCTGTCAGGAAAAGCCTGTGCGGTGCTCTTTTGTATGCAGAGGGGGGCCTGAAGGGGGAACAGGTGCTTCAGAGATGGGTGTGGCTGACAATGCCCTGAAAATGCCACTCTCCCTGCACTGACTATAGTTCCACCTCTGAGCGTAGGATTGCCTTAAAATTCTATTAAGCTCACTCCACCTAGTGAGTTCTGTCCTAATAAATCACTTAAGCTCCTTAGAGCTCTTGACACAACAACTCATCTAACTCACTGGTTTGGATATATAAACACCAGTGCAAAGGAAAAAACAAGTGGCATTGCAGATAGCAACAGATCAAATCATCAGATCCTATCACTATATTAGATATTTGCACTAGAAAAAATGGTATAATACCTTCCTACTTGTCACCACTTTCCATAATTGTCCTCCATGTATATTGACCACATCTTCTAAATAGAGAAACCTGCACTTAAACAGCAGAATGAATATAGTCCGTGGGCCACATTTAAACTCAGCTAACATTGATCTAGTCATTTCCTAGTAACAGCCTGGCTGTTCACCAACAGAATACTTCATAACATATCCCATAGCCTGAGCATTGTTTTACATCTGCCAGCCAATTACATTTACACATCTATCCTCACAATAACACCGCTCACAACCCTAGCTGGTTCATTGGGATTCACTGCTGGGACTGGCAACAGTGTTTTACTTGCCTCATGAGGTACCTTTTATATAATTAATTAGCCATCAGGCAAATTAAGCAGAATAATAGTAATATAAAAATTGTTTTCTTGCATGGCCTCCCCTCACTCCAGCTGTGCTAGATTATGGACTACACAGTTCTCCTGCATCCACTGCACATGGAATTATCTTCAGTCTTCTACCACCACACCAGCTTATCCCATTCAATAAAATAACCTTTCACTCTTCCTTTCCAATCACTGAAAATAAATCTAGGCTACAAAGTAAGCCACAGCTGCTGCCCTCATGTGCCCTAAAGGTACAGTGTGAGTTACTTTGAAGCCAGTGCATGATCTATTAGATGATATGGATTATATTTAAAGTACAATAATATATATGCTGTGAACATTTCATTACAACATCAACTGCAATAAATTTAATGCCATAAAATTTTACAAAGGCAGCCCCACAAGCTGGTCTGTAAGTGTGATCTGAATTCCTAAAATCAGGAACATCCCACTAATAATTTGATTACTTCTTCCTTTCTGTCATTGACATGCTATAAATCTATAGCTAGCTCCATAAAATAATAATGATGACATTGGCATTAGATGGGCTAGCAAATCTTTTCTGTCACAGATCAGGGAGCTGAAGCATGGGGGAGATGTTCCCAGAGCCCTTTGAATAGGAAAATACACAAAACTGTAGCCAGAGTAAGTGAGGTGGAACATTGGTTGTGGTGTGATAGAGACTGAGGATGAGATAGGAATCTGAAAGAAGGGAGTCTGGGAAAGAACAGCAGAATTTTGTTAGGCAAAGCAAAATCTCAGTTTGTCATACAACAGTTAATTGATGTGTCACTGTACTGCGCTCCAGTACTAAACGCCCCTGAAGCATTTTGCTACAAGCACAGTAATCACTAATCTATATGCTAATACTGAGAAGTGTTCTCATGTACAGACATGGGATCTGTTATATGTCTGTTACCATGCATAAAGTTCTGAAAATCAATATAAAAAAAAGCAAATTGCTGGTCTGTGATAATGTTATACACATATGATCAATACATGATCATTGCAATGTAAGATAATGAGGAGGGGAATGCTGAAGGCAGCAAACAGTTAGATGTGGTAGTTGTTATCAGTAATCTAGTATATTTTAGACATGGTGCTCCAGATGACTGGATACACTTACATGGCCTACTGAGAGAAGTTTGATATGACCGACTATGCAGCTATTGCATTTAGTAAGCCACCAGCTTTGTCTCATAGACTGTGAATGACAGAACAAATTTCCTGTATTACCATCTATACCTCAAAATGTTTTAGCTAACTTGTTTCTGAACCTTACACAAAGGATGCTATACCCTAAAACATGAACATTTGTACACTAGAACATACACATATCTTTCTACTTATACCTTGTCTAAAGCTAGGGCAAGACTTGGTACTTTACACTCAATAAACAAAAACATGGTTAGTCAGCCCTAACATATGACACTCTTCTTTAACTCAATGGACAGTCATATATAAACTTAACTTTTCTCAATGGCTAAGCTTTCTGTCCCAATAGCCAATTTTATGGCCAAGAGTACAAAGGCACTGATGAAATAATATCATATAATTTGTTAGCAAAGGTAACCTGGTAATATCCTGAAGGGGTATTATGATGCCAACAGAAAATGGTTCCATAATGTCACCATATAAGGGGTCATCATGGCAATATGAAGCTCAATATTGATGCAATATAGGTTTTCTTTTTTGCCAACATATAGTTTTTGTATGCCACCAGACATCCACAATGTAGCCCCATCATAGCACCAATATAATTGAACAAAATTACAAATTGTGTCCACAAAGATTGCGCAAAAAAATGTAATTGTCTTTAGAAGGCTGTTTCACCATCAGCAATAGAAAGCTGTTATTAACTATAGAATTACTTCATTATCATCATCAGGCTTCACTATCATCTGTATGTGGGTCACCTCAATTTAAGTTAATGCATCAACCTTCACTAAGACAGATCTACTCAATGCGACTGAAACTTACTTGTCTCCACATGGATGGCCCACTGCTGTCTCTAATCACCATTTAGCAAATTACCTACAAAATCATTCTCCTTACCTTTCAACCATTAATTCAGTAACACCTTCCTATAGTACAACTCATCCTTTGAAACCTCATAAACTCTAAGGCAGTGTTTATCTGCCTTGGTTCTCAAATATCCCAAAAGATCATGTTTTCAGAAATTCCCACTGAGGGAATTATAGCGCTAATTTACTCAAATCAAAAAATTTAAGGTTGTACATCAAGGGTCCTAAAATTTCTGCGAGTATCTACACTCATATCTATATTTTAAACAATAATAGACAGAAATCAGTTCATATTTTTTTGTGCTAGATAAATACAGAATTGCACTGGTAACGATACCAATGATATAATTATGGTATCATTGGTATCCCAAAACATAATTTGTTGGGGATATTTGAGTAGCGTAATTGGAACACACTGCTTTAAAGCATCTCCATAGGCATCTTCAGAGCTATCAGTCCTGTTCTTCTCTCCAGTCTTAAGCTGGTCAGAAATTGGCCAGTCCTGCAACTAGACCCGAGGATCAAGCAACAGGATTAAAGTGTGGGGAGTTTCCTTGCCATGGACCCAAAATTTGGATGTTTTGATCCCCAAGCCACTTAATTATCACTTTTGCCTTATGGCAAGGTGCTCCATCATGCTGGAAAAGGCATTGTTCATCACCAAACTGTTCTTGGATGGTTGGGAGAAGTTGCTTTTGAAGGATGATTCAGTAGCATTCTTTATTCATGGCTGTGTTCGTAGGCAAAATTGTGAGTGAGCCCACTCCCTTGGCTGAGAAGCAACCCCACACATGAATGGTCTCAGGATGCTTTACTGTTGGCATGATGCAGGACTGATGGTAGCGCTCACCTTTCTTTCTCCAGACAAGCGTTTCTTCAGATGCCCAAAATAATCTGAAAGGGGATTTATCAGAAAAAATGACTTTACCCTAGTACTGAGTAGTTCAATCCCTATACATTTTGCAGAATACCAGTCAGTCCCTGATATTTTTCCTGGGGAGAAGAGGTTTCTTTGCTAGCCTCCTTGACACCAGGCCATCCTCGGAAGGTCTTTGCCTCAGTATGCATACAGATGCACTCACATCTGTCTGCTGCCATTCCGAGCAAGCTCTGCACTGGTAGTGTCCCGATCTTGCAGCTCAATCATCTTTAGGAGACGGTCCTGGCGCTTGCTGGATGTTCTTGGGCAGCCTGATGCCTTCTTCACAACTATTGAACTTCTCTGCTTGAAGTTTTTGATGATGCGATAAATGATTGATTTAGTTGGGATCTTACTAGCTGCAATATCCTTGCCTGTGAAGCCATTTTTATGCAAAGCAATGATCACTGCTTGTGTTTCTTTGCAGCTAACAATGGTTAACAGAGGAAGAACAATGATTTCAAGCACCTCCCTCATTTTAAACCTTCCAGTCTCTTATTCTAACTCAATCAGCATGACAGAGTGATCTCAAGCCTTGTCCTCTCACTTGTGTTAACGAGAGAATCACTGACCTTATGTCAGCTGGTCCTTTTGTGGCAGAGCTGAAATGCAGTGGAAATTTCGTTTTTGGGATAAAGTTCATTATCTTGGCAAAGTGGGATTTTAATTGAAATTAATTAATCAATTAATTAATTTAATTAACTGCAATTTATCTGATCACTCTTCATGACATTCTGGAGTATATGCAAATTGCCATCATAAAAACTGAGGCAACAGACTTTGTGTATTTGTGTCATTATCAAAACTTTTGGCCATGACTGTACATATGTATCCCCTGAATCCAATGCTCACCTGAGAGAAAGGGGGGTGTTGGGATAGAATGACATAAGAACAGCAGTTATGGACTGTCCAATGCAGTCTCGGTTGCAAAAGACAGCATTCCAGATATCCCAGGATTCAGCATGTAATGTAAGAGTTTGTCAAAATCTGAGCTTTAGGCGCCAGAGCAGGAGGGAGGAAAGGAGCAAGACAGGCATAGAAGTAGATAGACATGGCCATTATCAGGTCGGTTGCTATACCCCAAGGAGCCACAGTTATGCTGAAGCAAGTGCCTGCACAGCTGGTGAGGAGGAAACACACAGAGAGTATGAGCACAATGTGTGTCCTAAAGCCATGCAGAAGTGCAGATAGTTTGAACAGGATTTATGTACTGCAGGGGATGAGAAGGGTTTCACATTCCTAGACAGAGCTTTAAGTCTCATAGAACAAGTCACCATATTGACAGAGAGAGCTCAAAACTTTACAGACAAGGTTGCAAGTTTAGTCCCCAAAGCTGTCAGTCCATAAACGAGAGCTGCAAGAATGCTAGAGCTAGCTGTCAGACTATCTGAGGGAATTAGCAGCCCCAGAAGGGAGTGTGTTACAGTCAGTCAATAAGCTATCAGCTGAGAGGAACAGATAGAATTCTACACTATCCCAGAGGAAAAGAGAATCCAGAACCAGCTTGGGAATCCAGGCTGAATATTCCAGTTATCTGCTGTTTGTATTGTATTGTATCTTTGCCATTGTTCCAGGTAACTGCTGCTATTGCTACTATCTATATTATCTTAAGGTGAAGGTTAATGGAAGTTATTCCAAGTCTTTGAATTGTGTTCTGAGAATCCTCCAGGTTTCCAGTTTGTTTGAGATAGAGGAACAGACCTGCACTGCAGTACACTGCTGGGACTGCCCCCTCATCCGTATTCCTTATCCCATTTATCTGGTATCTTATAGCTGCTAGGCTCAAAAAATAGAACAATAGGAATTCATATGGAAGCACCTCGCCATTTTGATATTTGGAAATATACAAATATATAAATATAATAGTTCCTGAAGTTCATGTGCTTGGTGTACCCACATGTTATATTCAAGGGGTGGGTCTATTTATGTGAGTGTTGTCTGATGACTTTTTTGCCACTCGTTATACCTGAGAACCTGTCCACTGGTGAAAGCAAAGTTCAATGCAGGCATCTCTATAATGTTGCTGCTGTCCATTAGAAACTAGAGATGTTCAATGACACCCATGTTTTGGTTTTGGATCTGGATTAACTTTGAGTTTTGGTTTTGGTTTTGGCAAAACCACCCTTGTGTGTTTTGGTTTTGGTTTTGAATCCCTATTTTTTTCTAAAATGCCTATTTTTTTTTGCTAAAATCCCATAATTTTGCCCCCTCTACATTATTATTACCCTCAATAACACTAATTTCAAGTCATTTGCAGTCAATTTTGACCACCTCACAGGTCACAGTATTATTTTCATACACTTTCAAACAAAGACTGCAGCGACCTCGCTGGATGCTATGCAAGAGAGCAACGACACAAACACACGGCAGTTCATAGCACATCTAGGAAACATTGCCACACAGCAGTGGTAGAAAAGAAAAGTGGTGCAAGATGGAATTGTCCTTGGACCCTTCCACCCAACCTTATGTAAGAAATTGAATATGACATGTACAGTTTAACAAAGCAAGCACTCCAGTGACAAGCAGGGCCACTGGTGTGACTGAAGTGCTTGGTTTGTTTTGGCATCCACAAAACAAGCTAACAATGGGCTTAAGGCATCTAAGCAAATAGTGCTGATAATGAACTCTACTGTGGCAAGTCATGCACCAGTGAAAGCAGTTCTTGCCAGTGATAAGAAGAAGGCCATTGTCATGCCTGGGCATCAGACCAAAAATCCACCTCTTATGTGTAGAATTATTTTTAAACAAATCCTGACAACAGTTGTCTAGCCATTTTTAGCATTGTAAAGCCACAGTCAGTAGAGGTAGGAGCCTTAAACTTCTAGGAACCTCATCCATGTTACGCCATTTGAAGCGAGTTCATGGAAATCTTTTGTGAAAATCAAAAACTTATGCCAAAAAATAACAACAAGCAGTCCAGCATCAGCTACCTCCCTTCTCTCAGCTAGATCCCAACACCTGCAATCTACACCCCCGACACCTTCATCATCAATATCCTCACAAGTGATCGGAGTTAGTCCTGCATCCAAGTTTCTAAGGCGAGATGACTCCTCCCCTATACAGGACTCCTCAGATGAATCCATGAGCGTTAGGTCCACTGCTGCTGCTCCTGCTGCTGGGGGTGAATCTTCATTCCAGAAGCAGACCAAGAAGAAGACTACTAGTAGTTTACAACAATTGACTGTTAAACAATCCTTTGCAAGAGGAAGCAAGTATGAAAGCTGACACCCAGTCGCAAAGTGGATCACAGACGCCATGACTACTATGCTAGTATTAGATCTGATTCCAAAATCCACTATTAATGCAGCTGGTTTTAAAAAGTTACTTGAGGTCTTCTGTCCCCGCTACCAAATTCCATCACAACACCATTTTACCAGAAAAGCTATTCCTCACCTCTACCAGACGGTTCGTAAAAATGCAATTATTGGGCTACAAAATGCCATTCTACCCACTGTATAGATAACCAAAGATATGTGGACAAGCGGAACTAAAGATCATATGATTGTGCGGGCCCACTGGGTTGGTGATTAGCCTTCACCAGCAAGCACTGCAGCAGCATGTACCCAACAATGTCACATTTTTCAGAGAGGAGATAAGGCAAGGGTCAGAGGTAATACCGCTGACAACCTGTTTAAAAAACTAAGGGATGTCATTGCAACATGGCTTATCCTGCTTGGACTCTTTTGAGAAGATGTGATTTCTGATAACGCCACCAATATTGCTAGAGCATTACAGAGGGGGGGGGGGATTCCATCACATTCCCTGTTTTGCTTACACAATCAACTTGGTGGTACAGAACTTTTTAAAAATGACAATGACATGCAAGAGATGCTGTCTGTGTTCCGAAATATTTAGGGTAATTTTTGTGATTCAGGAACAGCATGTAGGAGCATACAGCAGCTGCAAGAAGAATATAATTTAGGGGGAATATACTTTAGTCCAGCGCAGTGGAGAATACTTTCCGTGTTGTGCAAGGTGCTGAAACCACTCAAAGTAGTCACCTGTGAAGAGAGTGCAGACCCTGTTAGCTTGAGTCAAGTGATTCCCCTAATTTGACTTTTTGAAAAGCATCCAGAGAAATTGAAGGAGGAAATGAAACAAAGCAATTCAACAAATTATGTTGGACTTGCAGATAAAGTACTTTATTCGCTTAGCCAAGATCCAAGAGTTATCAACATCTTGAAATCGGATCATTACATTATGGCAACTGTGCTTGATCCTAGGTTTAAGAGCTATGTCTTCTCTTTCTATCCAACTGACACAAGTCTCAAGAAATGCAATGAGCTCCTGGTCAGCAAGCTGACAGCTCAAGTGGTACATGACACAATGAGATCTCATCCTTCAGTTTCTCTGGAAATTGCTGCTAGGAAAAAACTTAGCTTTCCCAAGACACCCAGTGGTGATGCAGATGAGTCTGCACAATATTTTGACATTTGGTCTGGTCTTAAAGAATTGGCCAAAAATCGTGACAGCTCTTCTGTAAAATGAACTACAAATTCCATGAGGAAGGCTTTTACTGCAATTACAACAAAGTACAAAGACTTCTGTGATGGTGGATTCCAGCGGGATGAATTAATATTGTTTGAGGATGATGTGCGCACTGATGAGAGTGAATATGATGACAGTGTAGATTGCAGGTACTGAGATCTATTTTGGGTAGAACGGCATCTTGGCAATTTTATGTTTTTCTACAGTAAACTTTCACCTTTGTGAAAGGGTTTTTTTCTCTTTAAAAAAGTACAAGCTTTTTATTTACGTTTTGGTTTCCCAGACTTAAAACCACTATGCACTTGAACATAGGCTTTAGCACATGAGGTAGAGGGATTAGTAGAGGGATTAGTATCATCATAACTTAGACTGGAGAGTGACAAGAACAATGTGACTGAAGACTGGAGAGTGACAAGGATACTGCCTCCCCTCCTGTTTCTGTATGAGCTAGGGCACAGTAAATTGTGACTGGAGACTTTTAATAACACTGCCAGCAGTATTATTTGAATTTCTGTTTCAGCACTAAACACTGCCACCTCCCCTATTTCTGGGTGAACTATGGCACCGCACAATGTAACTGCAGATTTTGAAGAATACTGCCAACCCTATTATTTCTATTTCAGCAAGACAATTAGCAATGGAGCTCTCCTGTTTGTGTGTCAGCTATATATAAAAGCGTACAATTTGACTGTAGATTTAGACCAAGATTGCCAGCCCTATTATTTCTGTTTCAGCAATGACAATTAGCAATGGAGCAATGGACCTCTCCTTTTTGTGTGTGAGGTATATAACAGCGTACAATGTGACTGCAGATTTAGAGTGGAATATTTTTTTAAATTATCATCAATAACCCAGAAGATTGTTTATATCTTCTGAAGGAGATTAGTCCACCATGAAATCCATAGCAATGTATGACCCTTTTATCCAGAATTAATAATGAAACCAGTAAGGGTTTGAAGATAAAACACTGTCTTTTTATCTGAAATCTTCAGTTTGCTTTCTCATATTAGGCCACCAGTGATTCTGTAAGGCTGTTGAGGGTCTTTTGAAACTCCAGTATATCCAAAATTATTGTACAAATGGAAGTAAAATAGCAGAGAATTGCAGAGGGAAGTCATTTTCTAGGTGAGATTAGAAGATCTTGAAAATATTGTTCAAGTATTAAATTCTTTGGCTTCCTGAATATAGCATGCATTAATGACTTGTAGTAGAGAATTGTACACATTCCAACAAATGCCTCCACTTTGCTGATGTGAAATTGATGACTACATGTTCATGATTACTTACATCATAATTGCATTCTGCAGATTTTTAACAACTGGGACGAACTTTGCCTACAAACATTTGTCTTTGTAAGAGAATTGAGCCATTACTGTTGAAGGCATCAGTCTTAATTTGTTAAGATTTCATAAGGTAAGTTAGGGTCTCGATGACATAATAATGGGATACATCTGAATATAGGTTTAAAAGTGAGGAAATGCTTCAATAGTAGAAGAAAACCAGACCAGAGGACTGGTTTTTTTTACAGGCCTGCAATGGAAAATATTTTTAATAGATAATCTGCCCCTTGCTTTGTATTGATTTTAGGAGTCCTTATCATATGTGATAATGCACTATATTTTTTTTTATCACAACATCAATAAAAGATAGTACTGGAGAACAAGTTACCTTTCTCAGGTTCATATTATTTCATGTATTTTTTTACTATTATATTATATTTGTTAATTTTTCCCCAACAATTCAGACACTAATTATATAACTCACGTCTGTTTGCCATTAAAAAGTTGAATACTGAAATGAATAGTTCATCCTGTTCTCTAAGACCCAGCAGAACTAAAGGCAATGAAATTGGGTAATGAGGTAAATTAATGCTATTTATATAACTTGGGCAAGTACAAGAGTTTTTGAAACAATTTTGTTGAACTCGATGTGTTTCCACAGCAACCAGCACATGTTTTTTTAGTGATTAGACTGCAATTAACTGAAGTTTTAATCTACATATTGCTGTGTTCTTGTATCATTATCATTTTACAATCATTAACCAAACACATAAATGCTGAGGTCATTGTAGAAGAAAAAAAGAAAAGAAAAAGAAAAAAGAAGGATAGAAAAAAATAGCCTAAGGCACAGGCCAGCAGGAGACTCCGGCGCAGTCCATTTCCAGAAAGATATCTTTGTTCTGTATTCATTTGTCAGGACTATTGTTTTTTTCGATTGCATGGCGACCTATCGTGCACACTTCATCCACTGTAATTTCTAAGCGGGCACTGCCTACATAGATTGCATAATTTTATACATAATATATTCAGAGATGGATGCATGAAGGAATCAGAGCGGGCATTGCACCTAATCATAAGGGAGAACTATTATCTTATTCAAATTAACTAAATTTTGTCTTGTAACATATACTATAGTTTATGATTATATTTGTGTGATTGTGTGCCTATTGTACTTCTTGATAAATTCAAATATTGAAATCAGTTTTTATTTTCAGGCTTACATGTTCTAATGAACACTTATTGGTACGCTCACAATGATAGCTAATTGCTAATTTGGCTTTATAAAGTGGTGCACATAGTACTCATATTGGTCCTGATTCATCTTCGGATGTAAGTCTCTTTGAGCACTGTATCTTGCATGAAATTGCTCTGCCCATGCTCGGAAACAGACCTTACACCAGTGAAAGCAATTGCATGCAATTCATGTATGAAAGCAAATAACACGTACTACTGCCTACTACTTGAAGGGTGGAATGGGAGAGGGAAGGGGTGGAGGAAGGTAGGCAATGTACAGTAATGTCATGCCAAAGGCATGCCAAAGCAGATGTGGACGGTTGAAGCTCTGGGAATCTTGTATGTACATGTTTTTAGCTGTATCATTTATAAAAGCTACAGAGCAGGTGTAAGTGTAACTTGATAGTGATGACTGCACGTATGCATGCCACTAGGTAGCAAAGAACATGTGTTTGCAAGTAAGAAAAACTATAAAAAGGCATTTTCTGTGCAGTATGCATTAGGAACATCCTATCTTATCTATTTCAGGTTAAAAAAATGTTTTTTATTTTCGTTTGTTTTAAAACACATTTTTAATAAAGTTATAGAAGAATATTATGAGTTTGTCATTTATTTTATACTTTTTTTGCATGCTTTCTGATGGGACTTTATATTGCACATATGCATATTCATATCCTGGAGAAAGTCCTGTCTGTCTACATAAGGCAAGTAATGTTTAGGAAGAGCATACATATACCCAAGTTCAAATGGAATTGAATCAAGAGATCCACTTATATTTTAATACACGTGTATATGTCACAAGTTACGTTTGTGTTGTGTTTTTTAACGCAAGTTGAATTCACATCGCGTTCAAAGATTAATCAGGCCCATTAAATGCAACATCATATTAACTTTTGTTTGCAGATGCTTCAAAGGCAAATACCATATTTTAAAGCGTATATTTCTCTTTGTGCAAGTAGAGTTCAGCAGATTTTAATAGATGGCTACCAACAGCTCAATCGCATTTGGACAAGAGATGTTTATAATAGTAACAGGCTAGTAGACAACACAGTGTATGGAACAAGTTATTCTGTGTTGTGCATGAGATTACTGGCCAGGGTCTACTCTCTAGCTAGTGGTACCACAATCAGTAGACATCAGTAGACTAAATATTAATTAACTGGGAGAAGTTTCATTTTTAATTTTAACTGATCTGCAAGTGATAAGGTGGGGGAATGAGCAAAGACCCCTGTTACCCGTAGTGCTGTCATTCATCACCAATATGAAGAGTGGACATGCTGATATGACCAGAACTTGCATTACTTTTCCCATATTCCTCTAGGATTTCCTAAGACCTCAAATTTAGCTTTTATCACCCTTTTATCATAGAAAATAGAATAGGTGAAAATAATTATCTGCATACAAAGTAATAAATAAGAAGCAATTCATCTGATTTATTCTAGTAGTTCACAAGTCATTTTTTGGTATTATCAAACCATCACTCTCAAAAATGTAAGAACATTAACTGCAACAAAAATTAAATTATAAGCTGAAGAGAATGAGGCTAATTTAGGTTAGGACACATTTGAGTCAAAAGACGCAATGTATGCTGTGCAATAAAAATGCATGATTTACGTGTATATTTTGAGGTGCACGCATCTTGTGCACCAGGTTTAATGTCATTGTCAATTGTGCTATTTCTATGTCAGATGCAATTACAGATAACTCAAGGCTGACATTTCCTGCTCTGTATTTATTAGAAGCTGACAAGTCAACTAACCTGTCTTTCGCACTGCTGTTCTACAAGGAGCAAGCACCTGTCGTACGTTGGGTTTGTTATTTTTTCTACCAATGGATTAAAAGCTGGAAGAAAGAAGATACCTCCTGGATTTATGTGACTAATATATGGGTAAAAGAGGATTTATGTGGAGGAGTGTTTTTTTTGTTTTGCTTTTTATAATAAAATACTTTATCATGTGTTTGTGTTTGTTATTTTAACAGAAGTTGTTCCTGCTGCACTAATGTATTTCAGGGTATGCTGTTGCTTGTAGTTCTACAAGAGCCAGCATACCCAAGCAGTTTAGGCCTGCCATGTCTTGCTGGACTCAGTAGTGTACCAGTCAAAGAATACTAAAAATTTAATTACCCCAGCACCCACCGGCAAAAGGTGTTGGAGAAGCCCTAGTGCTTTTAGCACTGGGCTGTTTATTTTCTGGGTGGGGCCTGCATTTTAACAGGGGAATCCTTGCTGACGGTTGCCCTGCCACAGATTGACCAGCCCAGCCTCTCATAGCCTACTGCTGGTAGCAGCTGTTTCAAGGGGACACCATGCTGTTTGTTCCACTAAAATTGGTACTACCAGCACAGGCTATGAATACTGGTGCTGGTAGCACCTTTACAAGGGGTGTTGTTTTTTGCATTTATTTATTCAAAGTCTTTAATTATTTAACTAGCAAAGTCTGTGCTTATAATCATCGGCACTCATTTTGTTCCAGGGGTTGAGAACCCTCATCAGATATGCCTCCTGAAAGTTGTAAGTGCAGTTGTCTTGGCCTCTAAGTTCATAATTACATGAGAATGCCTTTAGTCACTGGCGGATCCAGGGGGGCGATCGGGGCAGCACAAGCATAAATTTTAAATCGCTTAAAAAGATGAGATCAAAGGGGGCGGGCCAATCAGGACCAGGAGCCGGGCCAACCGGACCAGCCAATTAGAATTATGGAGACGTAACTATGCTAAATCGCCCTTCCTAAAAATAAAATCTAGTTCCGCCCCTGCCTTTAATGCATTTGGTCTATGTTTACACTTATCTTCACTCTTGTTCTGCCTTCCACCTCTCCAGAAGCAAGATAGTGATATAGAAAGATCTTTACATGGAGGCGGAGGTACTCATTTTTGGTGTGCAATGCTGTACAAAAAAGCATAGTTTACAATTAAAAAATTACCCTTAGGTTCAACTCTGGGTGACCCCCAATTTTTTTTTATTAAGGATTCAAATTTACAGGCTGCTTCTTACAAAGCAGCAAAGCTCATCTTAGTTAACTGTCAGCTTCTAGTTTCCTGAGTTTTTCCTTGTTACTTTATTAATAGCTTAACAATGCTGGTTAGAGACAGGGAGCTAAATGAAAATACAAAACACATACAGTAGTTGTTGCACTAAACATATGAATAAGCATTATACGAACACATTCATTCGAAAACTACTTATCATCATCATCATTTATTTATATAGCACCAACAAATTCCATAGAGCTTTACAATTGGGAACAAGCATTTGTAAGACAATACTGGTTAATACATACAGACAGAGAGGTAAGAGGGCCTTATTCGCAAGCTTAAATCTACTTATCATGTGAGTCCATTGTTCTGGGTTGTTCAAGATTAGGTCCAGGTAGTGGCTTTGACAAAACCTCATCTTGTCAGTCTCAAAGTAAACAAACACAATCACATCATGTTCTACTAGGTCACGTGCACGATGGTCTCTGATATCAAAATACATTATTTTAGCATTGATCTTCTCATTATGTGCAAGCTTGATACTGCCATGGTTGTCTTTGTATACCACAATTTGCTCACTGAGATCTTCTACTAGCTGGCACAACCAAATTACATATTGGTTACAATAATCTGCTGAAACATATTCTGGTTCTGTAGCTAGAGTGCGAATGACACTTGTTTTCTGCAGGAGAAAAAGATTGCACTATTCCCTACCTTGAACAAGTAACCACTTGTTGACGTGCCAGAACTGCAGTTGCCAGTCAAAACCACATCTGCATAATCTGTTACTTTAGAGTCATGTTTTGCTGATTCATTTTTTAAATGTGTTTAAAACATTACATGACTCTTAACTGGATTCCATTCTCTTACTCACACATCTACAGAGAATTCCCATTGTGACTGCAATGTCTGGATGTGTAGTTTTGGCTATCTACCACAGTGCCCCCACTGTTTGTCTGTACCTCTCGTTAAATAGAAGGTAAACTTCTCCTGCCAGCTTAAGGCAGGCTTTAGCCATAGATGATGACAGACCTTTGGTTTCTGTCATGCCAAACTGATTGAAGATTGCTGATATTTTATTACTCTAGTTGAGTAGAAACCCCCATTCTCTCTCTCTGAATGTGGATTTCCAGGTCATTTGTCCCATATCCCAGTTACCCTTAATATCAAATTTCTTATTGAGAACTTGACTTAACTTTGTGATTTCTTTCTTTTTCTTGTGAGCTATAATCATACTATCTAGATACAGATGCATCATTCATTTCTTATCTTTACATTTAGTTTACAAGCATAGATCAGTCTGACTTCGCATGAACCCTTTCTGTAATAAAATCTTGTTCATTTTAGAGTTCAATTCTCTGGCTGATTCCTTAAGTCCATAGAGATATCTCTATATGTAATTTGGGGAGTTCCCAGGTCTGGAGCTAGTTGAGAGGTCTCACATCTTTATCAGCGTCTCTAATCCAATTCTGCTTCGCATGCATCTTCTTCCATGACTTGGACAGGTTTTTCGCTGGAATGGTGTTATTTAATCTTGTTGATATTTTAACTGAACACACAGGTACTAAAATTATCTCTCCTTCTTTGATGGCTGGATCACATCATTTGATTTCAGTTGCTTGTTACACAGACTGAAGTACTTGCAAAATTTCATGAAATTTGTGTCTTTATTAATCACTATACTTCTGTTAATTGTTATCTTTGTGTTGTCTTGGTACATTATTCTGTATCCGTCTGACTCTCTCTGTAGAGTAGCAGAATTACTTACTTCCTTTGCATGAGCCTCCCACTTGTTATGCTTTATTTTAGAACATTTACATAGGCTTTGCTTTCAAATATGATAATAATAATAATAATAATAATAATAATAATAATAATAATAATATTAATAATAATATTATTAATAATAATAATATTGCTGCTCAAGCTTCTTTCTATTCCACTATTCATATAGGGACTGATGCAGAGTTTTACAGCTGGGGAATCCCAAGGACATCCATCCTACCTCCTGGATCCTGGAACTGCAAGATGGCCACTCTTCCTCTGTATGGGGAAACCAGAGTCTTCATTACCTTTTGTGCCCGTGTGACCCTCACTTCACACTGCACTGCTAGGTTCAAGGTTCAACCTCTTCAGTTGACCGTGTCACTCTGGCTCTAAGTAAGAGCCAAGCATTTTCCTCTTACACCCTCCCAGTGACCTCCTATGCGGGCACAGGGGGGCGGGGGTTAAAACAAAAGCGAGCATTACTTGAATACAAATTTATCACCATTGCTGATAAGGGAGTTGATACTTTTGGCTGTTTGACCTTTCTCACTTTAGTCATCTATGAGTGGAATAGGCCTGGCCTTTTGTCTATATTTACACCTATCTTCAGTTATTTGTCTTCATTTTAAGTTTCCATAACTGGCTATTCTAGTTTGTCACATTGGCCACTGTGAACTTCATTGAGCTGCTATTGCCAACCATTTTCCTTAAGCATCAGACTGTTGTCCTCCTAGGCCCATAATCTGTCAGCAGCAGATCATTTATGTCATTGTCCATGGATGTTAAAGAAGGAAGTTTTATTAAAAAGCAAAACTTACAAGTGGTTTCTTACACTGCAGCAATGCACATCAACTATCAGTTTCTAGTTTCCTGTCTTCTGTTTAAAAACTTAAGAATGTTACCTTGAGACAAGGTGTTAGATTAAATTTCACAACACCTACAGCACAGTAGTCGTCACAATAAGCATATGTATGTATTTATACAGTTTTTGCACAAAATTGGGATGCACCAGTAATTAATAACCAATGGAAAATATTGTTCCAAATATTATTATATGGCTATTATCTAATATATTATGAATCATACAGCAACTCATTCATGTTGTATGTCTCCACAATCTCTCCTGATTCCAAACATACCAATTCACTGATAGCTGCACAGAAATCCAATGGTTGCTTTATAATAGGCGGCTGAAAATGATGCTGCCTTACATTAGCCCCATGCACTTTCCCTATCAGCTGCTACAATCGCTATTATGTATCAAGTGTCCCACACCTCTTTTATATTATAAAGTTGTTTGGGCAGGAACATCTTAACTTTCTCTTTCATGTCATTGGGTATCATTTATATGGATCATTGTCCCCTCAATGTACAGCACTGCGTAAAAGGACAGATAATAATATTATGTTCAACATGTGTTTTGTTTGAGTGTTTTAGCTTTTAGACTTAAATTTTGAGAACTATTTTTGACAAAATAGTCCTGGGTTGAGGTATCTCTCAAGTGAATTACAAATGTTTTTGGTGAAACAAAGTCATTCCAAAACATACTAGTAGGTTAATTGATGGCTATTAAATTGACCTTAGTCTCCCTCTCTCTCTGTGGGTATGTTAGGGAATTTAGACTGTACGCGCCAATGGGGCAGGGACTGATGTGAGTGAGTTCTCTGTACAGCGCTGCGGAATCAGTGGCGCTATATAAATAAATTGTGATGATGATGATGTGCAAAGCATTGTTGTGTGAGCAACCCTCGAGCTGAGACACCAAAAACACTATCTTCTGTGGAACTAGAAACATAAGGGTTCTGTTACTTTTCTGTAGGAAACAATTACAAAAGAAGTTGATGAGTCTGTGACTAAAAATTTGGCTCGGATATTATTTTGGTTGCTACAAAATCAATCACTCATACTCTGTTTCCAGAAGACCCCTACACTGACAGTTTGCAAACTTGAGCATTATGTTTGATGTTATGATCATGTCATATAAGCCTAAAATCAGAAACAAATTCTGTTTATGTTCCTTGCATTTGTTGCATAGGATCTGAAGTGACCTCATTAGCAAACTCGTTGATCTAAAGTAAAATAAATAAATAAAATAGAATCCAGCAAATGCAAAAAAATGGAAACATTATTTTTTACAATGCCGCATACATGTGTAACAGATGTGGAATTATATGTTTGCTTGAACTTTGTATAGATAATGTGCAATTTCCTCTTTAGAAATTCAAGTGCTACGGTAAGGCTTGCTTGGTACCAAGCACTGAGACATCCCCAAGCTCACTATTTACTAAGACCCTACAGGATAAGTGTAAGACGGCAGCGCCCCCTTATGGAGTGCCAGATAGTAGCATAGTAGGTAAAATAAGGATCAGTGAGTGGGATTGGTTGATTCTCTCTGTGTCTCTGGAACTACTTTTGCACAGAAAGACTCACTCAGTTTAAAAATCTATGGAAGGGGAAATATCTGTCACTGCATGTGCAGCACAAAGATTGACAACACAATTCTTCAACTGCATCCTTTTCACAGGCTTCTCTTTCTCAACACCAGCAAGTGCTCTGCTGCTTGACGCTGCTTGGTGCTGGATCCCTACACCACTCAGTATATATTAAACATTTTATCCTTGGCATGCAAAGTGATTCATGATTCTATCTACATATGCGACCGCATGTTTTGTCTCACACACTATGGGCCTGATCCATTAAGGCATGCAAAATGCACATAAATTGAGCATACGTGCATCTGTATTCAGCAAGGAGCGGGTGTGAAAATGACTGTTGATGAAAACGGATCTAGGTGTGCTCTGCTGTAACAAACAACACTCAACTGGATACGTCCAATACATACGTTGAATATATAGTCCCCAAAGATTGCACAGAAAAAAAATATATTCCGTTTTTTTCCCAGTTATTTTTCTCCTCGAGCTTGGCACGCCCTTACTGTACATTAACATGTGTATTCGCCCATTCCCCGCCCTGTTCCGCCCATGATATTGTAGGCTGTAAGAGTTCTTTGCACTCGAAGATTAATTGGATGTTGCCGCATTCCCTGGCGCATGGTTTGTATCTGGGCATGCACAGAGCAATGTTATGTAAAACTACGGCATATATCAGTATTTACATGCCTTAATGAATCAGGCCCTATATATTTTTCATGCATACAGTTCTCATTTCAGGATCTAGAGTTGCATACTATTGGAGTACATTTCTGGTGCATAATTGGAATGATCCCGTTACACCCAAATTTGAAGAGTATATCCGATTTCCCTCTCAGCTGTTCTATAAAGATCAGAAATGGGTGACTCAAGGGCAATGCAACTAAGGCAATGCCTTAGGTTCCAACGCAAATAAAATAAAAAAAAGAAGTTCTGTGTTATTTCCAACTTGTTTCCACCAAACATATAAACATGTGGCAAAACACTCCCTAGGCCTTTCAGCAGCATGACATACAATTCATTTTAGTGTTCATGTTCACATTTATTCTTGATATAACGGTTCTTTGATTACTAGGTAGACACTTGTATGGGTTTATTTAAAGCATACCTGATTCCTGAACCAAGCCCACGCCCACGACCTGCAATCCAACTTACTTGTAAACAAAATCCTCTCCAGCCTACTGATATATCTATCTGCAACACACTTTTTCTTTTTCTGAAGAGATAAGGTGTTGGTGGCTGTTTCTGCAGTTACATGGAAGAGATCCAGGATATGAACATTATTCTGAACAAGGCTAGACATACATGGTAGACATTATACATATACACATATGTACTGTGCCCTGCAATGCCCACACTCTCAAAAGTCATAGTAAAACATGTGACATTTTTATACAGGCAATGAGATATACAGACAGCGTATTTTAAAGTGTTCAAAGCAAATACAACACAGTCCCATCTAATCAGTTTCCAATGTATACCCTATTTTAATGATGCCTATACAATATAGAGAGAACTCCAGTGACTGGTGTGTATTCTGGTGACTGATAGTGACTGATATACAATATTTGGAGAATTCTAGTAACCCATATACAAAAGATGGAGCATTCTAGTGATGCATATAAAATGCATAGAACATTTCAACAACCATTATACAATTCAGCACTCCAATAAAAAATAAATAAAAGAACATGCAGTGGCTATGCAATGCAGAACCCAAATATATTTTAACTATGCGATGAAGACTTCCAAAATTCCTCCCACCCACAAAAAAACATATTGAGGCTATGAAATACTGACCATTAAATCTCTATGTACTATGTAATACTGAATCACAAACCTCTGGTCACTATGCAGTGCAGAATTACCACTATCTAGTCACTAAAAGATGAAGACCCCCTGAATTACTCCTTAAGATCTCTAGTGACTGTGCAATGGAAAAACTCAATACCTCTTGCCACTATTAAATGAAGAAGCCTAGATCTTTAGTGAATATGTAAAACCCCAAATCTTGAAGGTCATGCATACACTTTATCAGTGGTGGCTTTACAATGCAGATCTCCATTTCCCTGTTATGGAGTTACAATGCAGACACCAAATCTATGGTAGTGTTATAATGCAGACACTAGATTATAACCAATAGAGTAGCCATCCACCAATAAGAGAGCCAGGTGCTTCCAGTACTCTGACTAGTGAATGTCTGGAGCCATCCACCTATCAGAGTGCTGGGTGGAATAGGCTGAAACTGACTCAGAGTCATAGGGTTGCATCACATATAGCATAACTGGGCCCTGGAACAATATCTCTGCCAGGGTTCCCCCCCACAACACCCCCTCATCATACATTCTCCACACTTGCTCCACATTCCACCAACATACATACCAAACACAGTTGTATTTCCAAGCAACCTACACATTTATTGGCTATATCGGCGGTTCCCAAACTGTGCGCCGCGGCTCCCAGGGGTGCCGCGGCGCTGTCACTGGGGTGCCGCGGGCCAGACATAAAACAAAACAAAACACAGAAACTTACCGATCCGCCGGGCGCCGGGACCCAGCAGCCTCCTCTCTCCTGCAGCTGTCACTGAATATCGACGTCAGTGACAGCTGCAGGAGAGAGGAGGTTGCTGGGTCCCGGCGCCCGACGGATTGGTAAGTTTCTGTGCTTTGTTTTTTTTTATGGCTGGCGCCTGGCGCGGGGCAAAGTGAGAGGGATCGTGGCAGAGGAGGGGGACAGAGGTTGGTGACAGCGGGACAGAGGAGAGCAGAGGATGGTGACAGTGGGACAGAGGAGGGGGACAGAGGATGGTGACAGCGGGACAGAGGAGGAGAGCAGAGGATGGTGACAGCAGGACAGAGGAGGAGAGCAGAGGATGGTGACAGCGGGACAGAGGTTGGTGACAGGATGGTGACAGCGGGACAGAGGAGAGCAGAGGATGGTGACAGCGGGACAGAGGAGGGGGACAGAGGATGGTGACAGCGGGACAGAGGAGGGGGACAGAGGATGGTGACAGCGGGACAGAGGAGGAGAGCAGAGGATGGTGACAGCGGGACAGAGGTTGGTGACAGGATGGTGACAGTGGGACAGAGGAGAGCAGAGGATGGTGACAGTGGGACAGAGGAGGGGGACAGAGGATGGTGACAGCGGGACAGAGGAAGGGGACAGAGGATGGTGACAGCGGGACAGAGGAGGAGAGCAGAGGATGGTGACAGCGGGACAGAGGTTGGTGACAGGATGGTGACAGCGGGACAGAGGAGGAGAGCAGAGGATGGTGACAGCGGGACAGAGGTTGGTGACAGGATGGTGACAGCGGGACAGAGGAGGAGAGCAGAGGATGGTGACAGCGGGACAGAGGTTGGTGACAGGATGGTGACAGCGGGACAGAAGAGGAGAGCAGAGGATGGTGACAGCGGGACAGAGGTTGGTGACAGCGGGACAGAGGAGAGCAGAGGACGGTGACAGAGGAGGGGGACAGAGGATGGTGACAGCGGGACAGAGGAGGAGAGCAGAGGATGGTTACAGCGGGACAGAGGTTGGTGACAGGATGGTGACAGCGGGACAGAGGAGGAGAGCAGAGGATGGTGACAGCGGGACAGAGGAGGAGAGCAGAGGATGGTGACAGCGGGACAGAGGTTGGTGACAGGATGGTGACAGCGGGACAGAGGAGAGCAGAGGATGGTGACAGCGGGACAGAGGTTGGTGACAGGATGGTGACAGCGGGACAGAGGAGAGCAGAGGATGGTGACAGCGGGACAGAGGTTGGTGACAGGATGGTGACAGCGGGACAGAGGAGAGCAGAGGATGGTGACAGCGGGACAGAGGAGGAGAACAGAGGGTGGTGACAGCGGGACAGAGGAGGGGGACAGAGGATGGTGACAGCGGGACAGAGGAGGAGAGCAGAGGATGGTGACAGCGGGGCAGAGGAAGGGGACAGAGAGCAGAGGATGGGGACAGAGGGGCAGAGGAGGGGGACAGAGGGGCAGAGGATGGGGACAGAGAGCAGAGGATGGGGACAGCAGGGCAGAGAAGGGCAGAGAAGGGGGACAGAGAGCAGAGGAGGGGCACAGTGGGGCAGAGGAGAGGCACAGCGGGGCAGAGGAGGGGGACACAGCGTGAGAGGGGCAGTGGAGGGGGACACAGCGTGAGAGGGCAGAGGAGGGGACAGCGTGTGAGAGGGCAGAGGAGGGGACATTGTGAGAGAGGGCAGAGGAGGGGGGACAGCGTGACAGAGCAGAGGAGGGGGGACAGCGTGACAGAGCAGAGGAGGGGGGACAGCGTGAGAGAGGGCAGTGTGTCTGGATGCAGAGGGGGCAGTGTGTCTGGATGCAGAGGGGGCAGAGTGCCTGAGGGCAGAGTGTCTGGATGCAGAGGGGGCATTTTTGCATACAACTAAATAAGTATTTCTGTCCTGACCTAAATACTTATTACAATTTTTTGACCCAACTACTTCTAAAACAGGACTGCTCAATAATTATTTTGGAGGGGTGCCTTGAAAAAATTTGGAAACTCTAAGGGTGCCACGAACTGCAAAAGTTTGGGAACCACTGGGCTATATGGTACAAAGGCTTATATGGCACCCATTGATGCTCAAGGAAGATGAAGTATTTGTAACTGTGTAAGAAATTATTTTGGAACTATAACTGCACTAGGACCAGCCACCTGATGTTAGAACAAGTGGCTGTAACAATGAGAATGGTTCAAATATATGGGACTCTCATTGTTTAGAGTTAGGACCACCCTATTAGCAAAAGCTCGGTGGAGTGGCGGGTGGCTTTCCATACATTTGCAAATGTGTGCAACTGAGACTTTTGCATTTTTAAGTACAAGTAGAAATGGCAGCTCCTTTGCTGGCTGTAGCAGTGTGCTGGGGGATTTTTCTCTGTGTTTGTTCCTTTCAGAATAACCCCACCCTTTCAAGCACCTGTTATAAACCTATAAATTGATTGAGCAACTTCTACTTCTGTACAATGAGAGTGATGGCAACAGTGGGAAGAGTGCAACCCGGGGTCATTTTGGTAGAAAGAGGGAAATCGATTGCAATGTCCATGCAGACCCCAATTCCTATGACACTGTGATAATTAATACCTGTAATAGATATTTTCTCAGCACACACTGACACTTTTCTGAACCTTATATAACCAATAATGCTTTGCTTAGGTCTGTCAAATGTTTGAAAATGTGAAAGTCTGTAAATGTAACTCTGGCAGATCAAAGGATTATTTAATTAGATGAGCTGTATACAGTACAAAAACAAATGCTAACAGACTTTTTTATTGTAATCTCAGCCTTTTTATAAAGTTACTTCCCTACCAACAAACATTGTAGTGGACTGTTTACATTTGGCAACGTATCACCAATAGTTCATAGAGACAAAGGATTACTAAGAAAGTGTTTCTGAGCAATAGATGGTGAATAGTCTACAGCAGGGTTGTCCAACCCGCGGCCCACGGGCCACATGCGGCCCAGCATACCTGTAGATGTGGCCCAGAAGGAGTTATGGTTGTGGCAAGGGGGCAGCGCTCTTAATGGAAAAAAAAAATCCTGCAAAAAAAAAAGAAGAGAAACTACTTACCTTGCGGTCACGCGGTCACATCAGCTGGTACTCCGGCTCCCTCCCTTTTCTCCTCCTCCATGCGGCACTCGCAGTGAATGTCGGGCGTGATGTCATCACGCCCAACATCCATTGCGGAGCGCTGCACAGAGGACATCCATAGAACAATCAGCAGCACACAATTGGAGAAAAGAAGAGAAGAGGACAGGAGAACAAGCCGATTAAAAGGTAAGTTAAGGGGGATTGTTTTTATTATTTTAAGGGACGCTGACAAGTGAATAAAAGTCACCTGGTCCTGGAGCATCATGGACCTTATCTCCCTGCTACATACTTCTACTTGTATTACTAATGGGGCATTATATATTATTCTCTTTGGCCCATTATAAGTTGTTATCCCTTAACTAACATAGTGGTGTAATTATCAAAACAGGTCACAATTTGGGGTCACAGTGGTGTCATATGTCAGGTACCGCAGACCTGGTCAGGGCACCCTGATATACAATGCCTGGCTTAAATGATATTGCATCGAAACAATACAAAAAGTGATTATAGTATAATAGCTAGAGAGGATTTTTTGAACAGGGCGATTGCGGCCCAAACCAACTCGTCGTCTGCCAATGTGGCCCAGGGAAGCTAAAAGGTTGGACACCCCTGGTCTACAGCAACACACAAAATGGTCCAGGTAGAGCGTCCAATTACTATAACTAGTATAATCAGTCTGTGTAAGTAGAATTTCAGCTTTCTCTTCTAGCTTCTATACCTGCTTCTTAGAACTTGGGATCTATGTATTAAAGAACCACTTTTAGCATTGATAATTGTAATTTTTTATTGCCATGAATTAACATAATTTATTGCCAATACTCAGCTACCACAGTATTCACAGTAATTAGGGTCACTTATCACTCTGGGGGTCTCTGTTATATTTAGCATGCACAAAAGCTGGGGCATGTGTGAAATTGGAAGATCAGTTTGAAAAATATATTTATATCAAAAGCTGAGGCCTCAAGCCGAAGGCTTTTAAAATTATGTGTTATGTCACTAAGAGGCACTTACCATTCGGGGTTAAGTTTTGTGTTTACTCTGCAGACCCAGCCAATAGGATTCCACTGAGAGGTGTCCTGGTACCCCAATAAAGCTAGCCCCCAGTGGATGCTCGGTCTTTCCGTTTACTGATCTTCGCTGATACCTCCCTCCCATCCTACTTAGAGATTATAGTTCCAGGTTTGTTTAATCAATTTTTTCTTTTTTGTATAGAGGAGGCGCAGTGGGTTGGAGAATTGTGCAGTCGGCGACTAATTGAAGATGTTACCCTGATTGGCCGCATGTCACTGCCCCATTTGAAGTAACCCAACTTTTGATCCTTTCGCATGGAGGGTCCCTTGGCGGGCATTTGTGTGGGTATGCCAATTTCGAGTCCAGAAGGGGAGCAGTCACGCTGACGCCAGATTAGCACCATCCAATAGTAAAAATTAAATTTTTGGTTTGTTGGTTGAGCGTTTGTCCTCTACAGTTTTGGTTAAAGATTAGTTGTTAGCTGACTGCTCTGCTCTCACCACCACCACCATGGTATAATAAAAAATAAACTGCCACCTTAATTGCCAAAAATTATGAGTGTCCACGTCTTATTTCGGGTATGCATGATTACACGCGTACATACCTAGGTTGGTGTAGTGCTGGAAGGAAAGAATTTACACTATTCTTTTAATAAAATTATATGGTGTATTATACTTACCTCTCCACTCCACACCCATAGAATAAAAATTATGTATTTTTACTTGCTGGTTCGTGTCTGCAGCCCAGGTTTAGATTTTCAGTTACACTTAAAAAAAAGAAAACAGTATAAAAATAGAACATATGTATTTATTTTTTCCCTTTATTGGTTTGTTCTGTTATTGCCATCCGAAGAAGGAAAAGTGAAATCTTTGCCAGTGACTACTGGGAGGGTTGTCACAGATGTGTTATCTCTTGAATTAGCCGTTTGATGTATAGGGCAAGGTGGAGAAAAACCTTTCCTGGGTGAAAACAACCAATTTCCACAGCAATGGGGCTTTACGTCCTATGATAAACCTTTCCCTATGTCTGTGTTTAGGATGTTTGATCTTAGCGTATTTAGGTGGCATTCCTAGTCTAGAAATTTTGCTGCATTTTTGGTTGGGACTGTGTCTGTTACTATAAAGATAAAATGACAATTGTACTGCTATGCATTGTTTTAAAGACTTCTCCTAGGGGTTGTGTAAGTTTTTTTTATGTTGTCATATGTTTGAACATTCTTACAAAGTTTTCTGTATGTCCTATGCATTCTAGATTACATGGACAGGTTATTGGTGAAGTTGCTAGTGATTTTTGTTGTGTATTCCTATTGTTTCAACTGGTTTTGAGCATTTAAAATTGTTACATGCTTTGGTTTTGTTAGTTTTTTTCTAACATTTACAGTTGTTTAGCTGGGATTTCATTTTGGGTTTATTTGTTTACCTTTGTTTTTTTGTGGAATTAAGGCTCTGGAAGCGACCGGCCACCAGACTTTAACTTTTTTGTGGGTTAGATGTGGTCTGTCTGGTCACCGGGAGCTTATAAATTTATCACTTGTTGGGATGTTCCAATAGTGCGGCGTATCGATTCATACATCTGTAGAGCACAACCTTGTGCTTCCCTCACAAATTGGGATGACTGCTCTGATTAAGTATATTTTTTTATAGTATAATAGTTATAATCAATCATTTAATTAGAACTATGTTTTATGTTGCCATTTATCAACAGAAAGTTCAGTGACAAGGGAATTCAATACAAGGCAATAAAAAGAGAAACTGACCTCCTTATCAGTCTGCTAATTTTGCATAGATAAAATAAATAATCAATCAGAACGTTGGAGTAATAACCCCAGGCATGAGATTCGTTTTCTTTTTTTTTATGTTCTTAACAATTTTCCTGGCAGTGTTGTGTGATTTCCTGAGCTTCTCTTACTCATCCAGTCTCCGGCACATACCACCCATGATCTGTCCCCGGGGCAAGTGAAGCTGTCTTTTCTCTGAGTTCACAACGGGTTCTTCAGTCACCCTAAGATGATTTACCTGATCTTGTCAAACATCTTGCCGTTCCCAGAAAGGACCTCTCTGCTCAGCCCCCGTGTGTAAAACATGTCTGTATATGTACAGTGCAGATAATGATGCTTATTGCAATGTTTGTCTCCTATCCTTAAACAGGATGTGCATTCCAAAGTGTGTTTCCTGTCGAAACATATCTCAACAAATATGTATTTAACCTCAATTTTCTGAACATATATATTTCAAAGAATAAACAAATTAATAAAAAGTAGAATGTGCTCTTTTACCCAAAGTTCCATTGACTCTTCATTATCAAATAAACCAAAATGTAATGTAGCTACAAAATTAACTGTCTTCCACTATTAGAATGATTGTCCAAAGAACCCTATGGAGAGCCGTTTTGACAATATCCCTAGTGCTGTGTAGAAGCAATAACCCCATATGATTATATAACTAGTGCCCTTTGATCACGATAATGCCACAACTATCACATATCACACAAGCTAAAATTGCAACATATGAAATGATGACCTGCAGTGCCCTGTAGACCAACATGAATATACCCACCTTAAATCATGACATTGCCCCCTTCTGATGCAGCCCTGTCTTCACTAACATAATCACCTGAGAGGACAGGTCACTGCCTCTAATAAAATTATCTCTTGACATTCTCTGTGCTTCTGTTAAATTTGTAAATTGAAGTCTGACCTCAAAAAGGTGAGCAGACCTAAGTCAAATGCACCTTAAAAATAATTAGAGATGAACTGTTAAGATTCAGATTAATCCAACTAATCAGAGCTTTACTTATAAGTGTTGAGTTAAACAGATAAACTGTTAATCGTCAGCGTTCCTTTGATCTGAAAGTGTGCACAATGTAAAGTACTGCTCGTCTTTGTGCATATTGTTATATCAGCAGCACAACTACAACTCCCAGATGCCTATGCACAAGTCACATTTGTATGTTCTCCCCGTGTTTGCGCGGTTACCTCTAGGTGCTCCGGTTTTCTCCACACTCCGAAAACATACTAGTAGGTTAATTGGCTGCTATACAATTGACCGTAGTCTCTCTCTGTCTGTGTGTGTGTATATTAGCAAATTTAGACTGTAAGCTTCAAAGGGGCAGGGACTGATGTGAGTGAGTTCTGTGTACAGCGCTGCGGAATTAGTGGCGCTATATAAATAGCTGATGATATTGGTTTTGTGCTGGGACATTATAATATTACACTTCTATACTGTATAATGATGTTATTTGATTTCAGATAACTGTGCATGTATAATGCTGAACTGAAGGATGGTTCGAAAACAAACCCAAAACCATACCTGGCAACATTGTCTCAGAGGTAATCTGGACATCTTACACACACAAAAAGGACGTAGTAATGCCAAGTTACCAAAATCAGAACTAAATATATTTAAAAATATATACATTTGAACTAACATTAAATACAAAGTAGAATGGCCAGATGTAGCCTCTGTTTGCGAAACAAATTTGTCTGGTATTGCCGCTGAAAGATTTACGGGGAAGCCTATATAACAGAAATTGCAGTGATGCAAGTACCGGTGCAATCCTCCTTTTGTTATCTTCATCTCAGGATGACAATAACAGAAAAAATGAATAAAAAACGCTTTTTTTCAATAAAGCATATATTTGTAATCGTCCATAGCTTAAGGATATTTTCTTTCTTTTTTTATATTTTTATCTATTTTTTACTGTTTTTATTATTATCACTCTAATTATTAGTGGAACTAAAAGCCCAGGTCTGGGCTTTGAATTCCACTGCACATGCACAAACTGGCTAACCTGGTCACACATGCATATTTAACCCGAAACTTTAGCCGCACCGCTCCTGGCCAGTATCTCCAAGGCAGCTGCGCATCGCAATATTTTATTGATAAATTGAAGCGATAAGTGAGCGGTTTCAGCCATATTACCCATAAATGTGATACGTTGTATAATTTCATACAGTACTTAATCGGAGCACGCTGCTATGCACAATCCAAGCAATATAATAAAAATATACATATATATGAAACATGTAATAAAAACAGTCCCGATATCTCCTCACTCCGTCGCAGGAAGTTTTACTTTGATGTGACGTTTACACTTTTGTACAGTATGTCTGTTCAGATTTTTCCACCTCTCTATACACCTATGTTCTCTAAAAGTGTCAAAGCAGAGAGTAGGTGTGCACCTTGATATGTGCTGGGCGGACCATCTGCCACAGTGGAGCAGGACCAAGGCGTTTAGCGGTGGTTTGCAAATGGCCATCAGTATTCTTGTCAGTAATGTCATGTGTTGTAAAGTCCATGGGATTTAGTGGTTAATCCATGTGAATACAAAATCCTGTCCTTACCAATCATGACATTTTTAAAACAGAAGTGTCATCCTTTTGTAGGTATTGGGCTGGACTCATAGTCACTGACGTAATGTTATGATAAATAAAGGGTTGTAAGGAAAGTGGTGCCAATTTTACTCTAAACGCCTGGCAGACTCTCTGTTATGTCAGGGGACATTCCTGCAATGTAGCTGGAGTTGCCATAGGTACAGACGCCTTTTACACACAGATGGAGATCAGAGGTGAATCACTGCCCACTAGATTAAAAAGCACTTTGAAAAAGCTCATGAAATGAGAGAAGTCAATTATCTGAGGCATCAGAATCCTTTTGGAATGAAAGATGCTTCATGTTCAGAGGGAAAAAAATGGTTGTTACCAACTTAATCACTATAATCACACAATGCATATATTTGTAACTCACAAAATGTACATGCACAAAGACAGATATATACACAGGAGAAACATACAGCCTTAATAAATGATAAGTCACTACAACAAAAAGAATAGTCACATAGGATACACCATAAATATTTGACAATAAGAGATGAGATATGGATACAAAGACCATTCTATCTGCTGTCCCTGGTGTTCTCCAGCTATTCCCTAGCATAAAAAAATATTTGACTGTACTCAAAGTCTGGACCCATACCACTTCTCCTGGCCCATGTATTAAGCTATGTGTCTGACCCTTCTGTACATTTTTGTTACCAGCACTGTTCACACTTGAACACTTTGGGGTAAATTTATTGAGCTGCGATTTTCCGGCAGGTTTGAAAGTGGAGATGTTGCCTATAGCAACCAATCAGATTCTAGCTACCATTTTGTATTCTGTACTAAATAAATGATAACTAGAATCTGATTGGTTGCTATAGGCAACATCTCCACTTTTCAAACCTGACAGACAATCACAGCTTGATAAATTTATCCCTTTGTCCCTTACACCAAGGTAATTAAAGTGCACACATCAGGATAATGACAATTAAAGAAACAATGAATTCAGGATGGTCAGATAGTAAGGGTTTACATGGGTTTGACCAAACCAAAGCATATTCCTCTTTGTACTACTTTCAGAAGTTCAAATTACAGAAAATGTTTTAACATCCAGAACTGGTGCTTAGACCTCCGTCCTTTCATGTAAAAGTTAGGTTGAAACTGAACTGTAGGATACTCCTATCTTGCTTGGGGCTGATACTGGAAAAAGAGCACAACCAGTTAGAAGGAGTATTTATATAGCCCCATGTGTATTGACTACGGATTATCTCCAGACTTCCCGTCTATGTGACTGATCCAGAATTTCAGTTTACCTTCACTCCAACAACACCAATTGTTCATGAGCCCGTTAGGGAAAATTATAAAATGTCTTGCGCCTATCCATAATTGGCACCGCAACAAGACTCACAGCAGGTTGCTACCACAAACACCCTGCAATGTCTGCATGTGTACAGTCCCTGTACAAGCAGACTAGGTTCTTTCATGTACCTGAGGATTCTCCTGAAGCCGGACAAGAAAGATGTGGTACTGATACACAAACTAAGAGTTAAACTCATTTTGGTTTCAAGTTGAATCTTTTGTGAAAATAATCAAGTTTACTGAAAGAAACATTGAGTTCAGTATCTCTGGTCCGCTACAACACTAGGCCTCATGATATGGTACCCGCAATTAAAATTCTTAATTCACAAGGCTAATGATTATAAAAAACTGTAAGTGCATCATATGTATGGCGGTCATAGACTGTGGTTCGTTGAGCTCACTTTGATTTCAGGGAGATATTGTGCACCCAATATATCTCAAAGTAGTTACTTTGAATAAGATAAATACTAACAGCTATTTGGAAGGGAAGATACTCTCAGTAAGGTTTTTAATGAATATAAGTATATGAATAAATTTCATTTTCTTAGTTTCGACTATTTGAGGAAACCTATCAACTTTAATGTTTCCTATATTACAACGGCTTGACTTATAAACAAAACAATATTCCATTATTTATGAATATAATAAAGATAATATCCCATTTAATGTATTTTTAATATATGAACATAAAGGTTATATTTTAATAATAGAGTTTTTCCTATACAAAAATTCAAAAGTGCGTATAGGAGAAGCTTCTTTCTTTTCTTTTCCTGTAAATTTTGTGCACTCCCCAGGGAAGCACAGTGAGATCCAGGTAGATCGTCCATCGGTCCATCCTTGTTTCCCCTGTTACCAGTGGTGTAAATGGCTTAGGCAAAGGCTGGGGCAGACCTGTAAGAACTAGAATTCCTTTAGGATGTTTCTTTTGGCTGGTGACATACTTTACAGACCTTGCTGTTGTGTCTTTTATCTAGTGAAAGTGAAGTTGAAAAAAGTTCTTGCGATTCTCTTTGGTACATAACATAAAGTGCATTAGTGAGTGTGTTCCACCTAAACCTGTTTGATAACCAACCAAGGATCAGACAGTACTTCTAGCTTAAGCAGTTGTACTGTAAGGAGAGGTGCACAGTGCCAGGATGGAGAGTGGAAGTTCACAGATGCCATGAGCAAACTAGGACTACATATAGATAAAAAAATCATACACCAAAACAAAACATGAATGTATTTTTTAACAGGAAAATGTCAAATTGGCTGCTGACTAAATCGACTCTAGAGCCTGTGTGTGTGTTTGTATTGTACTGAACTTAGACTGTAAGCTTCAATGGTGCAGGGACAGATGTAAAAAATGGAATGTTCTCTATACTGCGCTGCATATTATGATGCTGCTATATTAACTAATGATAATAAAAATGTGTATGTGGAGGATTTGAAGAATATGACACAAATTACTACACTAAATTCCTGTTCATGTCTATCAGTTACATCTGGATAAAATGCACAATTAATCACATTTTCCTGGAATTTCATATCACATACAGGCTTCCAGACTCCAACCAAAACTATGCAAGACCCTGATTTCAATTTAACAGAAATGCTCTCTTTAAAAATAGCACATTGAACAAATAATATTTTTCAGAACTCACATTTGTTTTTTTTTAGTTGCTCTATTAGCAATTACTAGATATAAGAACTTGTAAATCTCTGGGATTTTTATGTATAGATGAGAGAACTGATGGCAGTTCTATTCATAGAACAATTATTTAACAATAATTAGGCTACAAATAAACAGTTCTGAAACTTCAAAGCAGAATAAGAAATTCTAATTAATGCAAAACATTAATTTAATTCTTTTTTACTGGTTGCAGTAAGACAGAATATTTCTTTCAAATTATTATTATTATTATTATTATTATTGCTACTATTATTGTTATGGTAATAGATCGTGGTATATAAAACGTTGGGGTCCAGCAAGCAAAGTACAAATATAAGCAAAGACAAAATGCAAACATGCAAAAAAAACAAAAAGGAAATAATTATACACACATAAGCATGATAAATAAGATGTAATAGGCAAGGTACAAAACAAACAAAAAGCATAGTACAGAATACGCAAGAGATATAATACAAGGGTGCACAGGAGGATGAGGTGTGAGTGGGCAAGAAACAAGAAGAGTAAGGGTCCTGTTTGTGAAAGTTTGCAATCTGATCTAACAGATGTGAATAAAGCAAACTGCACTGTTATCTATATGTTTAGAGATGGAGGGGGTGTGGAATGGTCATAGAAGGGTAACACTGTGTGTTAATACTAGGAGCTGACGTGGTCAAGGCCTCAGAGAGCCATCACATGTATACTCATCTGAAAATATGCCTCACATAAACAATAAGAAATGACTAATTATCAGGATTATATTGTAAATATGACCATGGGATTTGGGGGTTTTCCACACAAACCCGGAAACATATCTTAATTAAATTCCATGAATCACAGCAAAAATATAAATTCCATATTTTATTTATTGGTTCATTAATCATTACATAATAATAGAACAATGTTGAATCGTGTTGCTGATCTTATATTAGCTATGTATGCAATGTCACTTAATTGTGGCATCCTAAAAGTACCCACACAAATATGTATACATACAATTTCATTAAATTGTATGAAAATATGTGGGAGTCATGCAAGCAAAGCCAATCACACCTTACAATCAGATTGTATAAAATTTAGTTTTGGTCAGTTGAAGCCAGGGATGGATTGGGAACTTAAAGTGGCCCTGGAAAAAACTCTCGAACTGACCTTATGTGGGCGGAACCAAATCAACTGTAGGTGGGGCTAACACAAAAGTAGGCAGAATTTAGAAGTATTGGAACCTGGTCGTAGTAACATTTAGGAAACCCTAGATGTGATGACTTAAGACACAGTGGGTCATCGATAAAGCAAGGCAGGACAAAATCTGCCAGGCCTGTGTTATAAAATCACATGACTCCTTTTGCATTATCTGGGTTATGCATCTATGCTCCAACTTGTTTAGTAGCCTACAAACACATCCTTCCAAAATTCCCTTTATAGAAACATATCTGACTTAGTTTAGAAGTTTAACTATTACAAAACATGTTGGCACAATAATATTTGTTCAGTCTGTCAGAGGAAAATATAAGCACCTCATCACACTGTTGCATCTTCCCTTGATGTTGTGAGATGCAAACTACCAGTCAAATCTCTCTCTGTATATAATATATAAATATGTGCACTGCGTGTTTCAAAAAATGCATTAAAAATAATCTTTATAATAAATGACTGTCCAGGTGCAATCACCTCAAAGCTGAAATGCTTGAATCATCTGCAGGAAAACACTTATTTTGTTTTTTCAGATGCTCGAAAAACCGAGCCCCCTGAACTTAGCAGATCCAAATACTTTTGCACATCATCGAAACTGAAAACGAGGCCCAACGTCATTGTTCCGTTGTTGGATCTCGCAAGTTTTGGATTCTATAAGTACCACCCTCCACAGAGATCCGGCGCCATTTCACAGACAGACACATAAGGAATAGCAGCAATTTTAGTAGTGTCCAGTGTAGTTGGCCATCTTCATAGCTAAAAAAGAAAGTGGAGGGGTGGCAGTGTTCTTGGTTCTCTCCAGTGAAATTATCCGTTTGCCATAGCTCACACAGAAACAGGAGGGGTGACAGTGTTCTTATAAGTCTCCAGTGACATTGCTCGGGTGCCATTGTTCATACAGAAACAGGAGGGCTGGTAGTGTCTTTTTAAGTCTCCAGTGAAATTACTCTGTGCCATTGGTCACACAGAAACAGGGGTAGCAGTGTTTTTGTCACTCTCCAGTCTCAGTGCCATTGGTCACACAGAAACAGGAGAGATGGTAGTGCTCTTATAAGTCTCCAGTGACATTGGTCTGTGGCATTGGTCACACAGAAACAAGAGGGGTAGCAGTGTTCTTGTCATTCTCCAGCATCCGGTCACATTGTTCTTGCACTCTCCAGTCTCCAGTCACATTGTTCTTGTCACTCTCCAGTCTCAGTGCCATTGGTCACACAGAAACAGGATGGGTGGTAGGGGTGGTAGTGTTTTTATAAGTCTCCAGTGAAATTGCTCTGTGCCATTGCTCATACAGAAACAGGAGGGGTGGCAGTGTCCTTGTCACTCTCCAGTCCCATTGCTGAGTGCCTTAGTTTACCCAGAAAACAGGAGGGATGGCAGTGTTCTTATAAGTCTCCAGTGACATTGCTTGGGTGCCATTGTTCATACAGAAACAGGAGGGCTGGTAGTGTCTTTGTAAGTCTCCAGTGACATTACTCTGTGCCATTTGTCACACAGAAACAGGGGTAGCAGTGTTCTTGTCACTATCCAGTCTCAGTGCCATTGGTCATACAGAAATAGGAGGGGTGGTAGTGTTCTTATAAGTCTTAGTGACATTGCTGTGTGAAATTGGTCACATATAAACAGGAGTAGCAGTGTTCTTGTCACTCTCCAGTCTCCAGACACATTGCTCTGGGCTATCAACATAAATTCACATCAGTCCACAGAAGACCAGGAGCACCAAGCAGCTGCTGGCACCATACATGATGATAGTAATCCCTCTATGTCATCTGCTAAAGCCTATGTTCAAGTGCCTAGTGGTTTTAAGTTAAGGAAATAAAAATGCAAAAATAAAGCTTTTACCCTGGTAAAGAAAAAAACACCTGTAATCAAAGGAAAGTTAACTGCAGAAAAACATAAAATTGCCAACATGCCATTCTACACATGCAGTGAGAAACCTCATCTATTTTACGCCTTTTGAGGAGAGTTCATGGGAAGCGTTTGGGAAAATCAGAAACTTATGCTAAAAAAATAACAACAAGCAGCTCAGCATCAATTAGCTCCCTTCTCTCACCCTGATCCTGGCACCTGCAATCTACACCCACAACACTTTCCTTACCAATATCCTCACTAGTGATCAGAGATAGTCCTGCATGCAAGTTGCTAAGGCTATTTGACTCCTCTACTATCCAGGATTCCTCAGAAGAATTCTTCAGCGTTAGTCCCAATGCTGCTGCTGCTGCTTTTGCTGGGGGTGGATCTTCATCCCAGAAGCAGACCAAGAAGAAAACTACTAGTAGTTTACAACAACTGACTGTTAAACAATCCTTTGCAAGAGGAAGCAAGTATGAAAGCTGCCACCCGGTCTCAAAGCAGATCACAGACGCAAAGGCGACTATGCTAGTATAAGGTCTGCGTCCAATATCCACTAATAATGTAGCTGGTTTTAGACAGTTAATTGAGGTCTTGTGTCCCTGTTGCCAAATTCCATCACAGTACTATTTTACTAGAAAAGCTATTCCTCACCTCTACCAGAAGGTTCATAAAAATGTAATTATTGGGCTACAAAATGCGATTCCACCCACTGTACACTTAACCACAGATGTGTGTACAAGCGGAACTGGGCAAACTAAAGATTATATGACTGTTGCAGCCCACTGGGTTGATGATTCGTCTTTGCAAGCAGGAACAAAAGCAGCATGCAGCATGCACCCAACTAAATCACATTTTTCAGAGGTAGGCTACTCTGTGTAATCTGTTACAAAATAATAAGGGATTTCATTGCTACATGGCTTATCTCACTTGCACTATCCTCAGGATATGTAATTTCTAATAATGCCACCGACATTGTTAGAGCATTACAGCTGGTTGGAAGGAGGTGTTGTTGCTAGCTGTAGTGAACCAAAAGTTCCTTTGTATAGCGCCCAGGGGATCATGCAGGATCCTGGGGAGGAGGAATTGGAGAGGCCCCAGGCTTCTGGGCCTACCGTATGCCCAAACACGAGGAAGCAAACCTTGGGTGAAGATTTGGAAGAGAGTCCCCAAGCTTAAAGGCCTAGGTTGGGCCCAGCTCTCCCTGAGCTACATTTACAGAACAGCTTGGCTGGGGATGAGAGCAAACCATGTTTATTTGGACATTGTCTCTGAGCTCTGTTCCAGTTTCATGTGGAAATAACCCAGTAGACCTGATTTCAACATTTGGCCTGGCAAGGCCTGGAAAGGCAAGGAAACTTTGGATAACATGTCAACATTGGCTGAGGTGGTGGTGCATGCAAACTCACAGCATAAAAGTCAGTATACGTTCATTCAGTGTGAAAACATGGAAGGTAAAGTACAAGTTAACAGTGTGCATGAAGAGCGTGAATTAACAGCTCCAATGTCTGCTACTGCTATTGTGCCTGCCACTACTATAGCTGCAATGTCTGCAGCTGCTACAGCTACAAAGTGTGCCGATACTACAATGTCTGCTACTAATATAGTGTCTGCTACTACTACAGCTGTAATGGCTGCTACTGCTACAGCTACAGTTCCTGACGATTCTACAGTGCCTGCTACTGATACAACTGCGGAGCCTTCCGCTGCAATGTCTGCCACTATTGCAACTTACTTTTTGCTACTCCTGCAGCTACATTGCCTTTGTGTAAAGACAACTCTGTTCCTGCCTGAAAGGCAGAGGTTAATGCTGCAAGTGTGGAATGGCCCGATTCAGAGGCAAGTGAATATGATGAATCAGCAGTGAATGAGTGTATACAGGTTCTGGTGTCAGATATTTCTAAGATAAGGAAGCAAATTATGTTTAAAAAGGAACGGAAAAACAGTGCTTACAGTCGTGACCGCACTTGGTTTGCTTTGGAAATTGACCGCCTCGAGGAAGTTCTGTCCGAGAAGCAACAACAATTGCCAGCTCTGCTTTCCCGGTTACAATCATCTGCATCAGAGAAGATTAAGTCAGAGAGGGAGAAAAACTCTGCATCTATGCCTATGAATGTACCTCTCTCGGGTGTGCCGGACTCAGTGGTAACCCGCTATATGATCGCATCCGTGAGCTGGAAGGGAATCTGCCGATTGGTTCAGGTGAGGCTGCAAGCGCTGCATGGGGAAGTGATGGTTTGCCAGCAGTTAATGTGGCTAGACCGGAAGGCCCGCCCTCTATACCGCTTCCCACTAATGTGGTGTGCTCTTCCCCTGACATCCAAAGGGTGTGCCCAGCTATGTTAATAAACCCCCAGCCTGTTTCAGACTCAAATATGGGTAAGATTGTAGTCAGGTGTGGTAGCTACTAGCTGGTTTGGTGTGCACACATCTCAGCTCTCGTACCAATGTCTCTGGCTAGCACGTCTGTTCCTGCACTTCCTCTATTAGCGTGTGATGGTGCGACTTAGCAAGGTCTCAATAGAGCCACTCTGAGTGTAATTCAAACAAAGGTGATTAACTCCATATATGGCCCGCTGCAAATTCCAATTAGAGCTAAGTATGCTCTGCATGAAATAGAGGAGTCTGCAAAGAGAATGCCTGCCATGTTACCAAGTGTAAATAAGGTTAATGATGTATGTCAGAATGTTCAAGCTCCAACTGTGTGTAGTGATATACTAGGTCAGTAAGTGGTTAAGTCTGTTTCAGTCATAACATTCTCTGATTCAGTCACTCTTAGTGCAGTTTCTGCAGATCCTGTAGAGGTGCCCTCTGCCCTGGTCCCAGCACCAGTACCATGTGTAATTTCTTATGCAAGGATTGTGTCTGTGGCAGCAGAACCTCGGAATCCTCCAGTCACCACAAGAGGTCAACCACAAGGGAGGAGAAACATGGTACAATTAAGGTACACAGGCAGTGAAGCTCCATATTTTGTGCTTCAAGCCTTTTGGTTGGGTTGGGCAGAGCGTAGGAAAGAAGACACCTTCAAGTGATGAGGAAAAGAGAGTGAGGTGGTGAGGAATGGAGAAAGTGAGCAGGTTTTTAGGCCCAAAATAGTAAGGAGAAAAAAGGCTAGAAAGTCATATGAGGCCCCCCTTCTCCCTTTGCATTTCTTCCCTTACCTTTTTATTTAGCCACATTGGTTTAGACTTAATTCTTTTAAAAAATTTTCCCATAGGAATGAACTTATACGTGTATGTTTCCAACAACATTTTAAAGACAGCCCACTTTTCTTCCGTATTTTTACCTTCAAAGGCTTTGTCCCAGTCTATGCTCTTTATAGACTCCTTTAGCATATTAAAATTTGCCTTTCTAAAGTTTAAAGTCCTAGTTGATCCCTTATACCGTTCCTTCTGGAAACTAATTTCAAAAGAGACCATATTATGATCACTGTTTCCCAAGGTGTTTTGGTTGGTCCGATTCAGGTGGTGCAGCTGCCAGAATTAGGTGTGAGAGAAGGCAGTTGTTGTGGATTTATCCTCCCTAGCCACTCTAGTGTTGTTGTTTCAGTGGTTAATGAGGTATCTCCAGAAGATGAGGGTGAGGAGATAGTCCTCCTTGATGATGGAGTAATACCTGCAGGTGCTAGCATTAAACAATGGGGATCCTCGGAAGAGAATTCCGGTAAGCAAGCAAGGAAAAAGTGATCTGGGTCCTACTTTATAACTCAGAATGGTAGTTTCCCAACCCATTAGATTTGCCACCATTAATGTTGCAACTATATTGTCCGAGCGTGTGACCGTTATGTGGCCATTAATTTTTTCAATGCGCTTGAGGTTGACTTTTTATTTTTGCAGGAGACTAGAGTGGGGCGGCTCACGATCTCCATAAAGCAAAGCGAGAGTGGAGGCACGGCCCCTCATTCTGATCTCTTGCGGCCAAGCTATACGGTGGCTTGGCGGTCCTTTTTACCGGCATGATAACTCTCCAGCAAGTTATAAATCTACAAGTAGGTAGGTGTATGATTCTGGATGTCAATCTGAGCAGGCACAACCTGAGGTTAATTAATATTTATGGTCCCCAGAATAGGTGGGACAGGAAGTGTCTCTTCAAGGAGATCAAGTCGTAGCTCTTTACAGCCCGGATGATAGTCTTTGGAGGTGATTTTTTAACACCATCACTAGGCCCAAATACAGGGGAGGTTCAAACACTGTTCTGGACTATGATTCCAATTTTTTTAGTTAGTATGGTTAGACAGGTGGGTGTGGTGGATGTGCACGTTCGTCACTTCCCAGACCTCACGGGTTTCACTTTTTTTAGAGCTAGTTGTAGGTCTAGGATAGATAGGATTTGTGTTAAGGAGATCTCAATGACTTTGGCGCCAGTGCTGAGGCCTGTGGAGTTCTCCGCTCACATTTGCCTGTGTGTATCCTTGAACGCCGCAGAAACCTCTCAGAAGGGTAGGTGCCTTTGGCGCTTAAACCCCAGGCTCCTTAAAGAGGTGATCAGACTGTCTTTTAGTGACTTCTTTGAACCTCAAGAGTCACTTCTGGAGGCTGGATGGAGTAGGTCTGAGTGGTGAGAGGTATGTAAAAAGAGGACTAGGAGCTTCTTGCCCAACATTGTAGTCAAAAAGAACATGTTAAATAAGAATGCCTACCTGGCCTTGAGAAAAAAACATGTATTCTTGATCTCTCAGCAGGGAGATGATGGAGAGATCTCCCGGGTGAAAGCTCAGAAGAAGAAGATACAGTACAACCAGTTTGCTTCCTTAGTTCTGAAGAGGGATTACGGGAAGTACCACTCGCCTGATCCTTACCAGAGCTGTAGAAAGTCGGTCGATGCTAAGGAGGTAAGGGGCTTGCGCAAAAGGATAAGGAGGGTATTCTCGATGTCGTACAGTTCTTTTACTCCGATCTTTTGTCTGAGAAACTGCTTATTAGAGAGAAGATGGATCGGTTTCTGAAGGAGACACCTGAACTTGAAGACTATAGCGGTTCACTTAATGCCTTGGGTGATGAGATATCGTCAGACGAGGACAGAGTGGTCATAGACAGCTTGTCTATGAAGAAAGCACCAGGACTGGATGGCTTGACCTCCGAGTTCTTTAAGACCTTTAATGGACCTTCTGACCCCATGCCTTGTGGAGGCGTTTAATGAGAGTGTGGATAGAGGCATTCTTCTTCCCTCCATGAAGCTGTCTGCCCTTATTTGATTATCCAAAGGGAAGGACCCATCGGATATTGAGAACTGGCGCCCCATCGTGCTTCTCAATACAGGCAGAACGATTCTGGCAAAGGTACTGTTCAACAGGCTTATGTCAATTTGCAGCCAGATTCTTTCTCCCTCTCAGCACTGTATCGTGAAGAGACGTAGCACATTTAGTGCTGTCCTTGGTGACCGGGAGGCCATTGAGTGCTGTCGTTCTGAGAAGTGGGGAAAATACTTGCTAGCACTGGATCAGTCGAAGGCTTTTGACCAGGTAAATCATGAGTACCTGTGAGGTCTCCTTCTTAGGTATGGGCTCCCAGTGCAGGGGGTTAATTGGCTTCAGATTATCTACAGGCAGGTCCAGAGCTTCCCTCTTGTAAATGGTCCTTCGCGGTCGATTTGGGTGTAAGGTAAGGTTGCCCACTGAGCCCCCTTCTGTATGTGTTTGCCATTGACCCCTTCATCCGGAGGCTAGATGGAGGCACTGGGGTGCGACTGGGCTCGGGACGTCCATTGAGGGCTGTGGTCTATGCCGATGATGTCACTGTTGTCTTGTCGAGTCCCGCGGAGGCATTGGAGGTGGCAACTCTAATCCGCAGGTACTCCAAGGCCAGTGGCTCGGAGGTAAACCAGTAGAAGAGCGAGGTTTTCTGGATGGGGGAGGAAGGCCTGCAATTTGACCCTCCGTATACCCTCCCCTGAGCTAGCCAAGAAATCAAAATCTTAGGCATTCGATTCTGCCCTGGTGATTATGCCAGACAAAATTGGGAAGTCAGACTGGTTGAAGCCGCCCAGAAAGTAGAGATCTGAAAGAGGTGGAAGTTATCTCTGACGGAAAGGGTAGATCTGAACAAAACCTTTCTTCTATCAGTTTTCTTATATGTTAGCTATGTGTGCTTCTTGACAAAATCTTTATGGGCCCGGAATCATGCCGTGGTCTTCCAGCTTCTTTGGGGGAATCGGCTGAACCTCACCAAGTGGTCCGTAACCTATTAGTTGAGGTGGGAGGGTGGCCTAAGGATGGTAAACCCAGGGCTTTTCTGAGGATGGCGGAACAGTGGAAAGCCATCCACGCATACTCGACAAGCCATGACATTGGGAAAGGAGGGGGAATGTATTTTAGTCCAGCGCAGTGGAGAATGCTTTCCGTGTTGTGCAAGGTGCTGAAACCATCTAAAGTAGACACCTGTGAAGTAAGTCAGACACTGCTAGCTTGAGCCAAGTGATTCCCTTAATGAGACTTTTGTAAAAGCAGCTTGAGAAACTGAAGGAGGAGATGCAACAAAGAAATTACTCTAAGTATGTCAGACTTGTAGATCAAGTATTTTATTCGCTTTGTCAGGATCCAAGAGTTATCAAAATCTTGAAATTGGATTACTACATTTTGGTGACTGTGCTTGATACTAGGTTTAAGAGCTATGTCTTCTCTTTGTTTATAAATGACCCAGATCTCAAGCAATGTAAGGATCTCATTGTGAGCAAGATGACATTCTCAAGTGGTACAAGACACAATGGCGTCTCCCTCTTCAGTTTCTCAGGCCACTGCTGCTAGGAAAACTTAGCTTTCCCAAGAGACCCAGGGATGATGCAGATGACTCGGCACAACATTTTGACATATGGTCTGGTCTAAAAGAACTAACCATAACTGTGACACCTCTGCCATAACTCCACCTGATCCTACTGTCAACATCCAAAGGATGGTGGATAATTATTTCAATGACAGCATACAAATAGACATGTCAGACATTCCCTTTACATACTGGGAGGAAAAACAGGCAATTTGGAGACCCATGTACAAACTCCCTTCACAATACTTAAGGTGCCCACCCTCCAGTGTGTACACAGAAAGAGTTTGCAGAACAACAGGGAACTTTGTCAGCGATCAGCGTAGGAGGCTACCTCCTAACAATGTGTAAAATATTATGTTCATCAAAATGAACTACAGATCCCACGAGAAAGGTTTTTTTTGCCATCGAAGGCTACTTCCTAAAAATGTGTAAAAGATGATGTTCATCAAAATGAACTACAGATCCCACGAGGAAGGTTTTTACCAGGAATTACATCAAAGTACAGAGACTTCTGTAATGATGAAATCCACCAGAGATGATTTAATATTGTGTACGGATGATGTACACACTGATGAGGGTGAGGATGATGAGGATGATGACAACAACATCTTGCCACTGTAGAGTTCATTGATAGCACTGTTGAGTTTGAGGCAGTTAAGTCATTGGTAATTTGCTTTGTGGGGGCCCAAACAAACCACGCACTTCAGCCACACTAGTGGCACTCCTTGTCGCTGCAGGGAAGTTGCTGGGGCAACAAATATATGTATTATGCTCTATATGCTTGTCATGTACCTGTTGAATAGTAGCTGCATCAAGTTGCATAACTCTTTTCTTGATTTGCAAGTAGTACACTCAAGCCTACATAGATTTCTATGAATTTTGCACAACTGACAAAAGTTTCACTCTCATTACAATTCTTTTTTTAACCCTAAGTAAGTTGGATGGGCATGCGGATGCATCAACAATACTTCTTTTATTTCATTTTTTTCACTGACAATAAAGTTCATTATTTTTCTTTACTATACTGATTCTGACACTCGGCACATGACAGACAAACAACTTCTTGATTGAATAAAAGGTGTTTTTATTATTCGCATCACCATTAAGACAGCTCACTTTTGTCAGGATGACACTAGGGAACCCTACTCTGGCTAGAAACAATCCATCCGTCTAGTCACTGGCCAGCTAGCTGGTATCAGTCAACCCACTCACAGTAAAAAAACTTCTCTCACGCACAACTTAACCAATGAAGAAAATAACAAACTAATTACACCCATGTGGTGCTCCTGTGCTCTAGGAAAGACTGAGTGGGAATTTGAGCCTGTTTTCAGCTTGTACCTGTAGACTGTTTGGGATTTTGCCTATTCCTATGCAAGATAGGTAAGGTAAATAACCCTCTTTAACACACTGTATTTAATGATATTGGATTTTTTTGAACATATTTACGTGTGCCACATTAAGATTCACATGGTGATGAATTATACAACTGTCCATAGCCATGGAGTGCTGCTTGCGAGTACTAGATCTGGATGACTGGGTATTTTTTTACTTGAACTGGGATCTGTAGATGGTGGGTGAGAGAACAGAATAGGATGGTGTACATTGCTATTTGTTAGGACCAAGCATATAATGAGTGGTAGAAATTGGCAAATAGTAAAATAAGAAAAGATGACATGTAAATGACTTAGTTGAATAGAATGTGTTTATGAATAATTAGGTGGATGGGTGAGTGCATATATAAGGGTAGACATAGGGATATGGTAAAAGGGATGAATGATAAGAGTGTTCCTGGGAGGTTTTGTGGGAGTATGGTAGGTGGAAGTAGGAGATAGTTATGTGGTAAGGGTTAAGGGAAGCAGGGGAAGAAGTGAGGAGGAAAAAAGTGGAGGAGACCAAGGAGAATGTGAGAGAGTGAGTGGATGAAAGAGTGAAAGGAAAAGCAATGATGAAAAGTATACAATAGTATATTAGGAAGTAATATACTGTAAAGCAAAATTAGGATGTAACCCCTTTCTTATATAAGGTGATGCATAAACTAGCCCTATCGCCAGCAAAAACATTTGTTTCCCCCAACAATAAACTTGCCCATTAGACTGAAGAATACATACATTTACTTTGTACTTCTTTCAAGAAAACTAGTGTATGTGTATAAGAACAAATCTAACTATCCAATGAAATATGTTCCTACTGCAATGAGAAATATTACTTAAATTCAGAGATAATATTGTACCTGCAATCTGTAATGCAGTCCATAAACAACTTATTAGTATTACTCCTTATATAGCACAACATATTATAACGTGCTGTACACAAAAAAAATCATGTAAATCAGTCTCTGTCCCAATGGATCTTACAATCTATTTTACCTACCACAGTCACACAAATATTCGCCGTGTCATCTTCCACTCCCCTGACACATGCGTTTACCTGGGCAGACAACAGTTTGGCCACTCATGTTGGTGTCTCAGGCTGTTGTGTTCTTTTTTCAAACTTCCCAACCTTGGAACCTTTCCAAAACAAGACAGTATGTATGTGAAATTAAAAAAAGCAAAGTGACCCACCGAGCACCAATCCTAACATCACAAAGTTGGCTTGAGGATTAAAGTAAAAATAATAGCAAATCATAAATAAATGTACAAACAGTCTACACCCCCCCTTTTCACTAATCTTCAACCAGCTTCAGCGTTATATACACATGAAGCCTGCCTCAAATAATGCTAATTATTTTTAAAATGATGACAGTTATAATCACCTCATTGATAACTGAATAACTTGAAGATTTAAACCCGGATAATGCCGGGTACTTCAGTAAATATAATATTTATATATATATATATATATATATATATATACTTACTGAAGTACCCGGCATTATCCAGGTTTAAATCTTCAAGTTATTCAGTTATCAATGAGGTGGATGTAACTGTTGACGTTTTAAACACCCACTGAGCCCCGTGTTTTGGCTTTGGTTTTGAATCTGTATTTTTCATAAAAATTGCTAAAATATGGTAAAATCACATAATTTTGCTCTTTTTTGTTCCTACATTAATATTAACCTCAATAACACTAGTGTCCAGTCATATCCAGTCAATTTTTAACACCTCACAGGTCACAATATTATTTTCATCCACTTTCGGCCAAAGACTGCAGCAAGGTGGGTGGTTACTAATCGCAAGAACAAAGCCACAAACACGCTGCAGTTCATAGCACATGTAGGAAACATTGTCACACAGCAATGGCACAAAAGAAAAGTGGTGCAAGAAGAAATTGTCCACCACCCATCCTTATGTTAGATATTAAAAAGGACATGTAAAGTTTAACAAACTAAGCACTCCAGCGAGAAGGAGTGCCACTTTTGAGGCTGAAGTACTTGGTTTGTTTGGGCCCCCACAAAACAAGCTGCCAATAGCTTAGTTGCCTTAAGCCCAACAGTGTTGTCTATGCACTCTACAGTAGCAAGATGTTGTTCTCATCATCAGTGATATTAAATCATCCTCACCCTCATTAGTGTGTACATCATCTTTACACAATAGTAAATCATCTCTGGTGGAATCCACCATAACAGAAGTCTGTGTACTTTGATGTAATTCCTGGTAAAAACCTTCCTCGTAGGATCTGTAGTTCATTTTGATGAACATCATCTTTTACACATTTTTAGGAAGTAGCCTTCGATGGCAAACGCTGACAAGGTTCTCTGCTGTGCTGAAAACTCTTTCTGAGTACACACTGGAGGGTGGGCAGCTTAGGTATTGCAAAGTGAGTTTGTATATGGGTCTCCAAATTGCCTTTTTTTTTCTCCCAGTATGTAAAGGGACTGTTTGACATGTCTATTTGTATGCTGTCATTAAAATAATCCTCCACCAGTCTTTGGATGTTGATAGTAGGATCAGGTGGAGTTGCGGCAGAGGGGTCACTAACTTTTGTCAATTCTTTTTTAGTAGACCAGACCAGATGTCAAAATGTTGTGTTGAGTCATCTGCATCATCAATGGATGTCTTGGCAAAAGCTAAGTTTTGCAAAGCACACTACAGTTTTTAGCACGTCTAGCTAACATTGGCACACAGCGGTAGCTGTAACGAAAAGTGGTGCAAGATGGAATTGTCCTTGGGCCCTCCCACCCACCCTTATGTTGGATCTTATTAAGTGTCAGGCTTCAGCCGTAGACTAGAGAGCAGTGGCCACTTACCGGTATTAGCGCGGAGTCTAACGTGTCCCTGGTGTTCGCCAGGGACCCCCGCAAGGAGGTTTGGACTTTGCTGCTCGAGGCACGCAGGTCGCGGTCCTACTAGCCAGTTGCCGGTGTAGCGGTAAGGAGAGTCAGACGTCTGTCTGAAGCCAATCAGTAGTGCGAGGTACTAATAGGAAGATCCAAGTTGGTAGTCAAACAGGCCAAGGCCGCAGGAACAATATGGGGCTGAATGCAGGAGAATGGTCGACAAGCTGGGTCACAACAGGAGAGCACAATACAGGAGAATGGTCAGGAAGGCCGCGTCAGAATCCAAAATACACACTGGGAATTATGCTGGAGTCAGGAACCTGTTATTTTGGCACCCTAATGGTGCCAGAGCCAGGTTTAAGTATTAGGAGGAGGCCAGGGATAGGAGGAGGCTGGAGGGAGGACGGAGAGGCACGCTCCGTGCCGACAGAAGCGTCCCGTTGCCTGGCAACGGGACAAGCCAGGGCGCATGCGCCCGATAGCGGAGGCAAAGCGGAAGCCGCTGCGTGCCTGTTGCTAGGCAACAGGACGCCCCGGCCGAGAACCACCAGGCGTCCGTAAACGCATAGCGGAGGAACATCGGGGATGGCGCCTGACATTAAGGACATGCACACTTTAAGAAACCAAGCACTTCAGTGACAAGGAGTGCCACTATTGTGGCTGAAGTGTTTGGTTTGCTTTGGCCTCCACAAAAAAAGTTAACAGTGGGCTTAAGGCAGGTAAGCAAACAGTTCTGTCAATGAACTCTAAGACTACAACGAACTGCCTGGTTCCTCTGTCGATTAGTAACGACACAAACACATGGCAGTTCATAGCACATTTAGGAAACATTGCCACACCGGAGAAAAAAGTGGTGCAAGATGGAATTGTCATTCGAACTACAACCAAACCTTATGTTGGATTGACCTTATATGATTGATGGGCAGCAGAGTAGATGAGGTTATAAAGTCGACAATATAATGATATCAACAGTGTTTTTAGGACATCAATTGCAATGTAGACAGCATTTATTAGGCTGACAATTGAAATGTAGACAGTATTATCTCTAACTCTATCTCTATCCCTATCCCTAGACCTGTCCCTATCCCTAGATCTGTTCCCGCCCCTATCTCTATAACTGTCCCTATCCCTAGACCTGTCCCTATCCCTGTACATAGACCTGTCCTTAACCATATTCCTAGCCCTATAATAATACTGTCCACATTTAAATAGTCTACCTAATTATACTGTCCACTATGTGAATTGGCGACCTAATAATACTTTTGAAACCTGAATTGTCGACTGACACAAAAGATGACAGACCAAGCCCAAAATGTCAAACTTCAAGATGGAATTGTCCTTGGGAAATATGTTAAAAAGGTTTAGCAAACTCAGAAACAGGAGGGGTAGCAGGTACAGTTTAACAAACCAATGACCTCTAAGACTAATGGCTTTACGCTGTTCCTCCATCCTCTGAAGAATATAAAGGGTGCAATTCCACATTGTTACCACCTATTGCTTCAGTTGGTGACAGAGCAAATTAAATTGTCCTTGTAGCTGCATCAATGTAATCGACAGAGCAACGGCAAAGAACACATGGCAGTTCATAGCACATGTAGGAAACACACATTGGCAAAAAAGAAGTGGTGCAAGATAGAATTGCTCTTGGGCCCTCCCACCCACCCTTATGTTGGATCTTAAAAAGAACATGCACACTTTAACAAACCAAGCACTTCAGTGACAAGGAGTACCAGTTTGGTGGTTGAAGTGCTTGGTTTGTTTGGGTCCCCACAAAACAAGCTAACATTGGGCTTAAGGCAACTAAGCTAAGAGTGCTGTGAATGAACTCTACAGTGGCAAGATGTTATTGTCATCATCCTCATCGTCATTCTCACACAATATTAATTCAACCTCGAATTTTCTACTGCACTGGACTAAAATACATTCCCCTTCCTTTCACAAATGTCATGGCTTTTGGAGTAAGCGAGGATGGCTTTTCGCTGTTCCTCCATCCTCAGAAGCATATAGAGAGTGGAATTCCACCTTGTTACCACCTCTTGCTTCAGTAGGTGGCAGGGCAAATTAAATTGTTCTTCTAGCTGCTGCAATTTTCTACATGCTGTTGCCGAATGCCGGAAATGCCCCAAAATGTTTCGGGACACAAACAGCATCTCCTGCACATCCCTGTCATTTTTCAAAAAGCTATGCACCACCAAGTTGATTGTGTGAGCAAAACAGGGAATGTGATGGAGATTTTTTAATTAAGTCTTGCAACATAAGCATACAGTAATATTACGAAAAGGTGGCACCACATTTTTATAAAATCACAAACTACAAAGTAAGGCACTGGAAATCTGTTATCCAAGTTCAGACAGAGTCCGGCAATATAAATAGGACTATAAATACATATATATAAAAAAAATTAAAAAATAAAAATAAAACCTGCATAAAATAGAAAAGGGTGCCACCACTAAACCATAACACATCCAAATACAAATTCACAAACACGCTACCCACCGCAAAGAAGCAAGCTGTAGGTGCATGCTATGCCATATTCAAAAAAACATTTAACCACCAAAATCTAGGGAGTGAAAGGGAAGAAAGCCATTTAGAAAGGAGGCCTCAGACCCTGCCAGAGTCTGAGCCAGTTGGCATTGTTCATCCGACGTCCCTCCATATCCCTCAACTTCCACACCTTTTGGAGAATGTCACCCACCACCACTTCACAAGGAAGGATTTTGTGTCTGATGGACACCTGACACCGTGCATTCCACGTGAAATATCTAACCACTAAACTAACTAAAAAAATGGTACAGAAATCAAAAGCCCTCCACCTGGCCTTGAATGCCCCGTAGACCCATTCAGGGTAACTAAGCCCCGAAAGGCAGGGGATCCGCAAGGACCCGGAGACTCTTTTATAAACCTCTACGTTAAAGGGACACTGAAGCAAGAAATGGTCCATAGTCTCCTCCACCCCTAGACACTCCTCCCGTGGGCAGCCACGATCATCAGCATTTCTATACTTGAGATTCCCTCTCACGTAGAGTCTCCCTTGAAAGGTGAGCCAGGCAATATCCCAAAGCATTAACGGATTGTCCCTGAATTGATCAGAGAAAGCCCTGCCGAACTCACATCACCCGGGCAGTCCCTCAGTGACAGCGGGACCCAGAAATGGGAGTGCAGGACTCTCTTCTCCAGCTCCCTTCTATAAGAGCTCCTGACTTCCCCCACCACCAGGCCCCAACGCCTTGTCACCTTCAATCCCAAGGAAACATAGGCCGGGAGATACCCATCCCGGACCTGAAAGCTTTTCACCATGCCCCCCCCCATACCATGCACTAAGGAAGGTATCCATCCAAACCCTGAAGCCATCCACCCACCGAGGAGGGGTCTCAACTAGGAGACTGCTCAGGTGCAACTTCAAAAAAGTTGTGATGAAGAAAAGCACTGGGTTAATCATGCCCAGGCCACCATCCCTCCTCGACCGATAGGTCACAGCCCGCCTGACCAGGTTCAGCCTATTCCCCCAGAGTAACTGGAAGAAAACTGCGTAAACCCTAGACCATAAAGACTCTGGCAAAAGGCACACTTAGCTGATATACAAGAAAACGGGATCAGAAAGGTCTTGACAAGGTCCACCCTGTCCTCTGAGAGAGTGTTTCCACCTCTTCCAGCTCTCTACCTTCTGGGAAGCTTCCTCCAGCCTAAGTTCCCAGTTTTGCTTGGCATAATCACCAGGGCAAATTTGAATTCCTAAGATCTTGATCTTGTTACTAGCCTGGGGGAGACTGTCTGGAAGGCTGAATTCACAACCCTCCTCCCCATCCAGAAAACTTCACTCTTTTCATGGTTTACCAATGAGCCACTGGCCTCGGAATACCCGCAGACCAGAGTTGCAACCTCTATTGCTTCCGCGGGACTCGACAAGACAACAGTAACATCATCGGCGTAGGCCACGACCTTCAGAGGACACTCCGGACCCAACAGCACCCCTCCTATCGAGCCGCCTTCAATCCTTTGAACGAAGGGATCTATTGCAAACACATACAGGAGGGGGCTCAGGGGGCAACCCTGCGTTACTCCTGAGCTGACCCCAAAAGACGGACCCACCCAACCATTCACAAGAGGGAAGCTCTCGGCCTGCTTGTAAATAGCACGAAGCCAATTCACCACCCGGACTGGAAGACCATACCACAGAAGCAGAGCCCATAGGTACTCATGGTTTACCCTGTCAAAAGCCTTTGACTGGTCTAATGCTAAAAGGTACTTCCCCCACTTCTCAGCACGACACCGCTCAATGGCCTCCCGCACCCCCAGGACAGCACGAAAGGTGCTTCGACCCTTCACAGTGCAATGCTGAGAGGGAGAAAGCAACTGGCCGGAAACCTGCATCTATTAAAAAGTACCTTTGCCAAAATCTTCCTATCGGTATTGAGAAGAATGATGGGGCGCCAGTTCTCAACACATGATTGATCCTTCCCCTTGGACAACAAAATAAGGGCAGAAACCCTCATGGAGGGAGGCAATAAACCTCTACCCAGGCTCTCATTAAAGACCTCCGCAAGGCACGGGGCCAGGATGTCCCCAAAGGTTTTAAAAAACTCAGATGTCAGACCATCCGGGCCCGGTGCTTTCTTGATAGATAAACCATCTATCGCCATCCTGACCTCGTCCAGCATTACCTTACTGCCCAAGGACTCAAGTGAGCCGCTTAGGTCTCCAAGGCCAGGGGTTTCCCTCAGGAACTGGTCCATCTTTTCTCTGTGAAGTGACTTCTCTGACAAGAGATCAGAGTAGAAGGACCGCACGACACCAAGGATGCCCTCTTATCCTCCCTGAGCACACCCCCAGCATTGCGCAAGCCCCTCACCTCCTTAACATCTACCGAGTTCCTACAGCTCTGGAAGGGGTCGGGCGAATGGTACTTCCCATAGTCCCTCTCCAGAATCAAGGAAGCGTACCGGTCATATTGTATCTCTCTCATCTGAGCCTTCACTCTGGAGATTTCCCCACCATCCCCCTGGCCAGAGATCAAGAATCCTAATTTCTTTCTCAGTGCTAGGTAGGTACTCTCTTTTAACAAGTTATTTCGGGCTACCAGTCCATGGAAAAAACCCTGGGTCCATTTTTTAAGCATCTCCCACCATTCAGACCTACTCCAACCCGCCTCCAATAGTGTTTCCTGGGATTCAAAGAAGTTCCTAAAGGACTGTATTATCACCTCCTCCTCCAGGAGCTTAGAGTTTAGGCGCCAGAGGCCCCTACCCTTCAGAAGTGTCTCTGAAGCATTCAAAGATGCAGAGAGGTAAAGGTGATCGGAGAACTCTACTGGCCTCAGCTCAGGAGCCAAGGTTTTCGAGCTCTCCTTAACAAAAAACCTATCTCTCCTAGACCTACAGCTACCTCTAAAGTAGGTGAACCCCGTGTGGTCCGGAAAATGTCGAATATGCACATCCACCAGACCAGCCTGCCTAATTATGGTAGCTAAAAAATGGGAGTCATAGCCCAGAGAAGTCCTTGAACCTCCCCTGTCTTTAGTCCTAATGTCAGTATTAAAGTCACCACCAAAGACTATCTGCCGGGCTGAACAAAGGTACGGCTTTATCGCACCGAAAAGGCACTTCCTTTCCCACCTGGATTGGGGACCATAAACATTAATCAACCTCAGGTCGTGCCCTCTCAGATTGACATCCAAGATCATGCACCTACCTACCTCTAGTTCTATAACTCGCTGGATGGTTATCATGCCGGTAAAAAGCACCGCCACCCCACCATACGGCTCGGCCGCATGAGACCAGTAGGAGGGCCCACGCCTCCACTCCCTTTTGGCTTTATGAAGGTCAGCCAGCTGACTCAATCTGGCCTCCTGCAAAAATAAAAAATATATAACGAGCTCGCTCGGAACGTATAGATGCCACATTAATGGTGGCAAATCTAATGGGCTGGGAAGCCATCCTTCAGAGCTATAAAGTAGGAATCAGCTCACTTCTTTTTTACCTGTTTGGCAGAGTCCTCATCCGAGGACCAATACCTCTTGCAACTTAGGCCCGCTGGCAAGGCCTCCCCCTCCTGAAGAAAAACCTCTTCACCAGAAGGGGGGGCCCCACCAGACCCAACACTGGCCACCACGACTGACAATTTAGCCACCAAAGTTGGGGTACTAGGAGGAATATTAGCGGGCAAGACTCCTGACAACACTGACACCTGACTCACAGGAGCTACAAGGAGGGGGACGGGATGAACAGGGTTGGGAGGAGGAGGAAGGAGAGGAGGGACAGGAATAGAAGTCGGGCTATGGGAAAGGACCAAACAAGACGGAGAGGCAGGGACGGAACCTGAACCGGCAACCAAGGGAGATACCTCCCGAGCCGTCCCAGAAGGGATCAGAGCAGACGTAGAGGCAGGAGAAACGGGAAGGGGGGGTGGATCAGGGTCAAGGTCGGGAATAGGAGCTGGGGCTAATTCTTCCACAGAGGGAGGACTCTTGGGGGAAATGATTTAAGAAAGGCCCTCGGGGACTTTGATTTATCTTTGGGCTTCTTATAGGCTGCTATATCACCTAGGACAGGGCCGGAACGCTTCCTTCTCTTGCTGCTAGTACTTTGTCTAAGAACTAGATCCCCCTCGTTTGTTCTTACAACCTCCCCCTCCTCTGATTCCTCCCCCTCTTTAGACAAGAACTGGAACTTATTAAACAAAACCAGGTTTTTTTTCCCCTTCTTGATTTGTTCTGCCTAATACTCTTTTTTGGCTCCACCCATTCCTTGCCTATGGATGAAGTTTTGGTACTAGGACCAGGCTGCTCAACACTCGGCCCCTGTCGGAAAGGGTAGATTATTGGAATAGACTTCAGCGGCTCAGTGGAGACTGTCTCAACAGGTTTCGCCACACCCTCACCCCTCTGCGCCTCTTCTATCCCCTCAGCGGCCTGTACCAACAGCTCATCAGCTATTTCTGTGTTATGGAATGCATGGGGGCATCTACTGAAGGGATGGCCAATTGTCCCACACAAGTTACATCTAATACTGCTACAGGAACGGGTTTCGTGCCCGGTATCCCCACAGTGCCCACACTTTTGATGCCGGCAATTGGCGCTGAGGTGGCGGAAGTCACCACAGCGGTGGCACATCCTCGGCTGACCCGGGTAAAAGCACTGAATCCTGTCTCTCCCCAGGAAGGCAGCACTTGGGATATGGGCCAGACCAGCCTCCGTGCACCGCAGGTCTACCGTGGCGGACCACCCACCACCCCAGACACCATGGCTTGGATCAGGCACCTTCACAAGTGGGGACACCAGGCACGCGTACCGCCCCACCCAAAAGGATAAGTCAGCTATGGGGATAGACTCGTTTCTAACCAGGATGGTAATCTTGACCCTTTCCTGTCTGGTGACAGCAATAGCTTTAAATTTTGCCACAGATCCTGTCCCCTACATCCACCCCATCGGCCCCAGAACGCCTGTAGCCCCAGATATGTCATAAAGCTGACATCATACTCGGGGGTCCTGACGGGATGGATGCAGGCAAAAAGATCCGCTGGGACGAAACCAAAGGAGGAAAAAAAAGACCTTCAGAAAATCACTTCTATTTGGGGGTTCTTTCCCCATGTACGTTAGCTGTACAACATTCCTTCTCTTGGGGGGTTGGCCTGAGAGAGACGGGCCAGACTGAGGACCCCTAGGAAGAGAGCCACCGGAAGGAGGCGCCACAGGTCTTTGTGCACCCGATACCACCCGGGCATAAGAAATTGGCCCCGGAACTGGACCTAATGGACCCTGACCATACACCGGGGGCACCAAATTAATTGAGGGGCAAACAGGGTTGACCGGCCCGGGGCCAGTCCTGACATCAGGGTTATGCCTTACCACGGCGGGCGAAATTGGACCCACCAACTCCCCTCTAGTGCTAATACTGAACTTATCTTGATCCCCCAGACCCCCCTGGAACCTCTCCGCATTTTCCCTGGTCACTTGGTCGATTAGAACAGCAGCTTTTTTAGCCCTCTCTGTCACCTGGAAGGGCCCGTATATAGTATCAATAATTTTTGATTGTGCCGGGCTCAAAGGTATTCCAATACAGTTGCTAATAGGGGCGATCCGGCCTGCGGATTTAGAAACCTTACTGGACTCAAGGGGGCTAGCTGTACACATAGTCGTGCTGCTCACATCAGCGAGCACCTCAGCATCAGGGAGAGGGGAGCTATTGCTAGCAAAGACAGAAGTAGATAATCCATCGCTATTAATCCCTGCACCAACCTCTAATGCTGTAGTAGCAGGAAACAACATATCAGTGCCTGTTTTGACCTTAGTGGAGACAATATCAACAACAGATATGGCATCAGAGATCCCGCCTTCATCAACCGATCTCACTGGCATTACATTACACATCTCATTCATACCTGCCTCCTGGAGAAAGGAGCCTGATGCTACTGCATCTACCCTCAGCCTCGGGATACCAGGATCAGGACTGCCAGCCGTGACCGGAAGTGACGCCAGAGATAAGTCCGCCGAACCAGCCGCAGTAACTACAGCCGATGCAACAACCACCCCAGCATCAGCTACAGCGCCCACGGGTTCCTTCACGGGCGGCTCCCCCTCCTGCCTCCTGATTTTATCATACAGGGAGTCTACCCCAGCATCAACAGGAGTACCCATCACCGGGTTAGCAGGTAAACATGATTGATCACCGGCAGAGGCATCCACATTACAGGACTCCATGTGTTGTAGTTGCTCAGTCAGGCATTGAAGATTTTGTTCTTTCAGTAACAAATTAGCCAAAAGTTCCTCTATCTCCAAACGCATAACTACTCTTTCCCTGCTAAAAGCCTGATTGCTCTTTTTTTTCAGTGCAGATATTTGTCTTTTCAACCTCGCTATATCAGCGATCAGCCCCTCATGACGTTCCCTGGTAATTGGCTCTACGACCTCCCCCTCCGATTCAGGAAAGTCAATACTACCAGAATCCACATCAACGACAAGAGGTTTCTCTCCTCGGGACACGGCGTGATCCACTGACAGGCTGTCCCAGATTTCTGCTTGCGGTAACTCCGGATCGCCCGCACCAGTTGTAATTTCACGGGCCTCCCACGGTCCTCGGTTGTGTAGACACCGGGACTTGTTCACTTGTACCACTCGGAGAGGAGTCCGACATGCTAAGCGGCACAGACGGATCTATCGCGGTCCCTAGTTGCATAGTCACTGGAACTACATCGGCTTCATTCGCTTTCCCCACCATGTTTAATTTTACAGGTGGGAGTTCAATGCCGGCACCTAGTTGAATCACTAGGGCCTGTACATGAGATGGGTCCTCAGATACAGCCTCCCCTGAATTCAAGTCCATGCAGGGGGAGCATTCTTCACCCAAGGTCATAGCCAGAGGCCCTGAGATCTCCCCCGTGATATTGCTTGGGGGGGAGGGGGGCATCAACAATAAGGCTGGAAGCTTGACTGCGGCTTTCCATGCTAGAGGGGTCATCAACCATGCTGGCTAAGATGTTTTGAGGCTGCAGAAGGGAAGAATTTACCCCAGAGATCACACTTTCTGCAGGTGGAGTAGGCCTGGAAACCTGGGGGCTTTCCTCCTCGCCTCCCCCAGGATCCTCCATCCTTGCTGGATCAAATGAAAGTACTATTCTGGGTCTGCAGTAGCTCATCAACACACAACCTACTCTATGGAATTCACCCAGCTGTAATGATCTCACAATATTGGTGGCTTTTTAGAAATGACAAATCCTGATGAGAGTCCAAGCGGGATAAGCCATGTTGCAATGACATCCCTTGTAACAGATTGTCAGCTCTAAGACTCTTAGTGAAGCCGGTGATACACAGAGTAGCCAGCCTCAGAAAAATCGGAAGAGTTGGGTACAGGCCGCTGCTGTTCCTGCTTGTGAAGGTGTATCACCAATCCAGTGGGCTGTTACTGTCATAGTTAGTCTTTAGTTTGCCCAGTTCTGCTTGTCCACATCTGTTGTTAAGTGTACAGTGGGTAGAATGGCATTTTGTAGCCCAATAATTACATTTTTCCGAACCTTCTGGTAGAGGCGAGGAATAGCTTTTATAGTAAAATGGTGTCGTAATGGAATTTGGTAACGGGGACACAAGACCTCATTTAACTGTCTAAAACCAGCTACATTAATAGTGGATATTCAGATCTAATATTAACATAGTCGCCATGGTGTCTGTGATACGCTTTGCGACTGGGTGACAGCTTTCATACTTTCTTCCTCTTGCAAAGGATTGTTTAACAGTCAATTGTTGTAAACTACTAGTAGTCTTCTTCTTGTTCTGCTTCTGGGATGAAGATCCACCCACAGCAGCAGCAGCAGCAGCAGCATGGGGACTAATGCTAAATAATTCTTGTGAGGAATACTGGATAGTGGAGTCATCTAGTCTTAGCAACTTGGATGCAGGACTAATTCTGATCGCCAGTGAGGATATTGATGAGGATGGCGTTGTGGGTGTAAATTGCAGGTGCCGGGATCTAGATGAGAGAAGGGAGCTAGCTGACGCTGGACTGCTTGTTGTTATTTTTGTAGCATAAGCTTCTGTTTTTTTCTAAAAGCTTCTCATGAACTTTCTTCAAATGGCGTAACATGGATCAGGTTCCTAGATTGTTAAGGTCCCTACCTCTACTGATTGTGGTTTTGCAAACGGCTAGACAACAGTTGTCTTTGGGTAAAAATAATTCCACACATAAGAGGTGCATTTTTTGTCTTATGCCTGGCATGACAATGGCCTTCTTCTTATCGCTGGTAAGAACTGCTTCCACTGGTGCAGGACTTACACAAACAACATCATCGTGATCAACATTCTCATTAGCGCCATCGTCAGCTACACAAATATCTCCCTCATCCTTATTAATAAAAGATATAAAAAAACTGTCAGCGCTCAATAATCAATAAAGCTGCCAAATATCATGGATAGAACAGGGTACACAGACCTATCAGATAGTTTACAATAAATAAAAAAATCCAGATTATCGGCGCTAAATTGTACCCAAAGATCTCATACAGATATTAAAAAACTCTAAAACAACAATATCACAGAATGAGCGGGATATGAATAACACAAATAACAAAAAAAAAAATCAAAAAAATATAAAAAAATACAATAATGTCTAGTTCAGTTCAAAAAATATCTTCGCTGTTGAAAAATAAAGATTCTTTCGTGATGCAGAGGTACAAATAATTTTCACTTCACCGTCATTATCATATGGAAAAGTAAGAAATAAGTTCTTACCAGAAGATGTTTGATCATGGGCACATAACAAGTTCTTTATTGCTTTTCTCCATTTCCTCTGAATAATGATGACGAAATCTCTCGCTATTTCACGTTTCTTTTTTCATGATGTGTCATTTTGTTATCATAAACAAAAAATGGACATCTAGCGTGATACCGTTTAAAAAACAATTTATTGTTGTCCTATATCAAAAATATGACAAAGGAGTATAAAATTCAAACAAAGAACGATAATTTCAGAAACAGGTATGTATAAATACTCCTACCATGTGGCCAATAGGTAAGCGCATAACAGAAAAAGACCGTATTAACGGTTGAAACGCGTTGAAGTCCAGATTAATCCATGAATGAATTTCGATATTGGTTTTATGTTATGCGCTTACCTTTTTATACATTTTTGTTTCCCTGACTTAAAACCACTATGCACTTTAACATAGGCTTTAGCAGATGAAGTAGAGGGATTACTATCATCATGACTGGTTCCAGCAGCTGACCTGCTGTGGACTGATGTGAATCCATAACAATAGCACAGAGCAAATTGAGGGGAGACTTTTAAGAACACTGCCACCCCTATTATTTCTGTTTCAGCAATGGCACGTACACTGTAGACTGGCAAGAACACTACCACCTCTCCTGTTTCTGTGTGAGCTATGGCACAGAGCAATGTGACTGGAGACTTTTAAGAACACTGCCAGCCCTCCTCTTTCTCTTTCATTAATGACGCTGCCCAACTGCACTGGAGACTTGCAAGAACCCTGCTACTCCTTCTGTGTCTCTCTGTGAAATTACGCTGGATCTCCATGGAGGGCAATACTTATAGAATTCAAAACTCACGAGATCCGACGATGCAACATTGACATTTTGCCTCGTTTTCAGTTCCGAGAGTGCAGGAAAGTACCAAGTCGGCTCAGCTCGGTACTTGCATCTCTAATGTTCAACTTTAAATTTCAGTGTACAAATAAGCTATCAAGTATTTGTGTGCTACATGAAAAAACAGTCAGTATTTAACTTATGTGCAAAACAGAATGCTACCCCTTGCATTGTAACATGATTTTGTCCAGGAGACTGAAATAAGAAGTTTCTTCAGTTAAGATCCTTAATGAATCAGGCCCTAAGTTTTTAGATGAAGTGTCAAATGCCTGCTCTGTCCAAAGGCCCAGCAGGAGGTCGTCCAGACTGTTCAAACCTTTCTGAACATTGTAAACAGCATGTGATACAGGAAATCACAGCAAGTTATAGGATATCACAGATAAGTGTAAATATCGTTAGCTTTGAATTACATGTAAATCCATATTTGGATAAACAAATTGCGTCCTGATTCTAAAAATAACTCAGACCTCAAGGGGGCTGGCTTACCCAGCGAGGCTGTGCTCAAATGTGTATAAAAACAGCACTGTTTTGTATTAAAAGTTGTTCTTCTGTTTTCATGTGACCTTAGCACTGGTGCCTCCAATCAGTGTGACTGCAAATAAACATTACTTGCTTCAAAGATCTGCTTGAAAATATCTTCTATGCTGAAAATCCTGTGATTTACAGATTAGACCCAAAATCGAATCCGTTCCCGGCTGTTTCTGAGGTTTGGACCCAGATTTCTGGTACCACCATTCTGCCTGCTACCCTGCAGCTCTGGTCATTGTGATAGGCCGCGGGGGACCATCCACAGCAACCCTGATCAATAGTAAGAGGTCAGGAGTACCAGCCCAGGTACACAAGCAAGGGGGTACCCTAGCAGTGACAGTTATCCAGAAGAAACCTGGCATTGGATGCCGGTAAGGAGTCCAGTGGTGCAGCATTGTTAGTCTTTCCTACTGTGGCAGGAGGGCTCACTTGGGATAACGAAAGGGAGCAGTAGCAAAGTAAGCCCTGCCGGTTCCCAGCAGCTACAGATAGGATGGCATAATATATACTTACCTTGAATCTTCTTCTGTTCTTTATCCAATGTAATTCACATGGAATAAAAATGAAAAACACATAGACATGACAGACTGTTCCAAAGGAGCTTCAGTCCCCAAATGAGTTAATGTCATATAAGTTTGCCTACTTAGTAGATAGGCAGCCAATAAGGAGTGATCTTTTAAAATAAAAATAGTATCAGATGCTTTGCATACTGCCTGAATGCTTAATTTAACAGTTTTGAGGGTAGGGTAAAATTCCAGAATACCTCCAACTGAAATCTAGCAGGTTCTCACTTCTTTCGTTCTCAACACCTCTCAATCTCTGTAAGCCAGTTTGAATGGGTCTTTCTTCAGATCTCCCATTGTTTAGTTGAGAACTGTGTCCACTTTCTGCAAATCAAAGGCCTAGTGGTACTTGCCAAAGCAGCACAATGCCCCCTCTCTCTTAGAATTAAATGTCAGAATGGCCCAGAGATATGCTCAGTCTTAACACTATAAATGGGCAGCTGGCTCTAATGTAACTACAAACTAACCAGGATTAGTCTAGTATGTGTGAAACCCCTCCCATGAAAGGTCAGGACACACACCAGTGATGTAAAACTCAAAAAAACTTAACTATTTAGTTGCAAGTAGCCACCTTATGTCATAGGCTAATGAGGTTTTGCAGAATCCCATTTAATTTTATGGAAGATTGAGGAATGACTCAAACACAACAGATCCAGATAGCTATAACAAAAATTGCTGCCTGTGCACATAGGATTGTTCATGTAATGTATTGACATAGTCCAGAAAAATACAATATAAGTTCTATAAAAAAGGCAGTGTGTCCAGGCTGCACTTATTCTAATAGGATGCAAAGATCCATTGTGTGTCAGCATTTCCCATGCGTCTCTCTTCCATCTACCAGAAAAAAAATGTAGCAGAAAAAGTGGTTGTAGTATGGGCAGATTAAGCCCACTCATGTACTTTTTTGTTAAACCTAAAAGAGATTATTTTAGAAATGCTTTGGTTTTGGTGACTATAGATAGCTATATATGTGTCACGAAAGCCGGATAATGGGAATGGTCCTGATTGCTGCTGGAGTGACAACTTACCCCCAGAGAGGTGCGGAGTCTAACGGTGGAGGGGTGTTCACTAGGGATTCCCGCAAGGGAATATGGCCTTGGCTGCTCTCCATACCAGTTTGCGGTCCTCTAGGGGGCGTCGAGCAGAGAATACACAGAACCACCAAGTAGTTGTTAGGCTGAACAGTAGTAGTGGTGAAGTGATGCATGGCAGAGAGCTGGAGCGCTGAGGTCCACACAGGCATATAACTCTGGAACAGAACCGATGAGGAGCGATGCTCTGCAGTGAATCTACAGGTCTTGACTGTGAGGGAAGCTGAACCAATATATGCAGAGAGCAATAGCACTGAGATCCACACAGGTATTATAACATTGGAACAGGACCAATGATGAGCGATGCTCCACGGCAATAATGCTGGGAAGCAATGAGCTGCACAGGTAACTGCTGAGAAGTGGTGAGCTGCACAGGTGTTGCTGAGTAGTGATGAGTTGCACAGGCAGTTGCTGAGAAGCAATGAGCAGCACAGGAATTCTGAGCTGCACAGGTAGTTGCTGAGAATCATTGAACAGCACAGGTATTGCTGAGTAGAGATGAGCTGCACAGGTAATTGCTGGGAAGCAGTGAGCAGCATAGATATTCTGAGTATTATTATTATTATTATTATCTTTTATTTGTAAGGTGCCACAAGGTTTCCGCAGACCGTACACGATACGAACAGTGGACTATACAGGGTAAAACAGTACAGAACAATAAACAAAAAGTACCAGTACTTCAGGGACTCCGGACAGGCATATACAGTAGAGACGGAACGGAAGAACAGGTTTGGAGACAGGAGGGAAGAGGGGCCCTGCTCATACGAGCTTACATCCTAAGGGAGGGTAAACAAATCAGGCACAGAAGGGAGCCAGTGAAGCAAAGGGGAGAGAAAAAAGGGGCCAGGAGAGAAACAGAAGAGATGAGAGGTTAAGTGGATGGTTAGTAGGCCTTAAGGAACAGGTGAGTTTTAAGTGCCCGCTTGAAGGAGCACAGATTGGGTGAGAGACGGATGGAGCGAGGGAGGTTGTTCCAGTGAAGGGCGGCAGCGCGGGAGAAGTCTTGGATTCTAGAGTGGGAAGAGGTGATCAGAGTGGAGGAGAGGCGGCGATCATTGGCCGAGCGCAGGGAGTATGAATGGAGAGGAGGTTAGAGATATAAGGGGCAGTAGACTGGGAGAGAGCCTTGTAAGTGGTGGTAAGGAGTTTAAAAAGGATTCTGTAGGGGAAGGGGAGCCAGTGTAAGGCAAGACAGAGAGGGGAGGCAGAGGAGGAGCGGCGTGAGAGGAAGATGAGTCTCGCAGCCGCATTGAGTATGGAGCGGAGGGGGGCGAGGTGGGAGCCAGGGAGGCCAGTAAGGAGGAGGTTGCAGTAGTCGAGGCGGGAGATGATGAGAGCATGGATGATAGTTTTGGTGGCATCTTGAGAGAGGAAGGGACGGATGCGGGCAATGTTATGGAGTTGGAAGCGACAGGCTTGGGCAAGGGATTGAATGTGGGGGGCAAAAGAGAGAGAGGAGTCAAGAGTGACTCCCAGGCAGCGGAGTTGGGTGACAGAGGAGATAGTGGAGTTGCTATCAATGATAGAGAGGTCATGGTGGGAAGGGAGTCTGGGTGGGGGAAAGACAATGAGTTCAGTTTTGGAGATGTTAATTTTAAGAAAGCGTGAGGACATCCAGGAGGAGATGGCTGAGAGGCAGTCAGTTACACGAGAGAGGAGGGAGGAGGAAAGATTAGGAGAAGAAATGTAGAGTTGAATATCATCAGCATATAGGTGATACTGAAGACCGAACGAGGAGATGAGAGGCCCAAGGGAGGAGGTATAGAGCGAAAAGAGTAAAGGGCCAAGAACAGAGCCCTGAGGGACTCCAACAGGGAGAGGGGAGGGGGTGGAGGAAGAACCAGACGTGGATACGGAGAAGGAGCGATTAGCAAGGTATGAGGCGAACCAGGCATGGACAGAGCCAGAGAGGCTGAGTGAGAGAAGAGTTTGCAGTAGGAGGGGGTGGTCCATGGTGTCCAAGGCAGCGCAGAGGTCGAGGAGAATGAGTATGGAGTAGTGACCCTTGGATTTGGCTGATAGGAGATCATCGGTAACTTTAGCCAGGGCTGTTTCGGTGGAGTGGAGGGGGTGGTAGCCGGATTGGAGAGGGTCAAGGAGGGAGTTGTCAGAGAGGTGTCTGGTGAGGAGGTTGCAGACAATCCGCTTAAGTAATTTGGAGGCATATGGGAGAAGAGAGATAGGGCGGTAGTTAGCAAGAGAGGTGGGATGAAGATTGGGTTTCTTGAGGATAGGGGAGATGAGAGCGTGTTTGAAAGAGGATGGGACAACGCCAGAGGAGAGTGATAGGTTGAAGAGGTGTGCGAGGTAAGAGCAAGCAGTAGAAGAGAGAGAGCGAAGGAGGTGGGAGGGGATGGGATCGAGAGGACAGGTAGAGGGTGTAGAGGAAAGAATAAGGGAGTGTACTTCTTCACCTGATGTGGGGATGAAGGAGGACCACAGCTGGTAATGGCAGGAGGTGAAGCGGTGCGGGTGCGGGTGGCGGGAGAGGGGTGGGAGGTGGAGATGTTCCGCCTGATGGCTTCAATTTTGGAAGAGAAAAAGGAAGCGAAGTCAGAAGCAGAGAGGGAAGGCGGGACAGTGGGAAAGTGGGAGGGGGGGAGAGGAGGGAGTTGAAAGTGGCAAAGAGGCGGCGGGGATTGGAGGACTGAGAAGAGATGAGGGACTTAAAGAAGGATTGTTTAGCGAGGGACAGGGCCAAGCAGAAAGAGGAGAGGAGAGGACAGTAGCAACAGGCTGCACCATCCACGATGTCAGGAACAACAGGAGTCAGAGGAGATGCTTCCTATTAGGAAGAGAGACCTGATGATCTGACACCCATTAAAGGGAGGAGGGCCCTTATAAAGGGAACTCGCTGCAGATGATCCAATCACTGCGGAGCAGAGGTTTAGAAGGTTCCCAGGGAAATGCATGCGCAGTCCACTAGGCAAGATGGCATCCGAAGATAGAGGAATGCCAGGCTGAACAGCAGATAGTGGTAATCAAGAGAAACCAAAGCACACAGTGAACCACATGGGGCGAACTGGTGAGATGCGTGATAATATGATACCTTACGTGATGGTACAAATTAATGGGTTTTTATTATTAAAAGTCAAGAATAAAAGTTGAGGGTGTGGTTTTAGCTTGGTCCTTCCTGTTAACTCAAGCCCTGCTCAAACCAGAAATAATTTCCATATATGTACTTTTTCTTCACTTCTATGCAAGTATTATAGTTCCAACAGGAGAATGTATATAATGCAAGTATGGTTTATTTTCCATAGTATTACAGCCAAACTTTGCCCTTGCCAGTGCAAATAAAGTGAAAGGACTAATTTGACCAACCAAAGCCAACCTAATAAAATGAATACACTGTTGAAATTGAGGCAACGTATTTGAGCACAGTATATTCCCTTACTGTAATGTGCAAGATACTGTGATATGACAGTTTTCACCACCTTCCACTTAGAGCAGTGATAGGCAACATGATACACTTCAGGGGCACTTCAGGGGCAACATAGGCGGCCCTCTAACTTCAAATTGGTCGCACATTACCCTGAATCAATAATAAATTAAAACAATACATTTAATGAAAGAAAGAGACACCCATCTGTAATAACAGATCAGCAGGCATATTTAAAAAGTGTTACAAGCGATAATAAAACAAATATGAAAATAAAGCAGGAAGGAACTGCGGGCCATAGGTGACAGCTCGGAGGACCTCACACGAAGGGCTCATGGGCCTGTTGCCCATCACTAAATTAGATTAGTGCAGTGAAAAGCACACAGGAACAAACAGGCAATTGTGTTTTATTGGAGAGTTCCAGCTATCATAAAAATAACTACGTATGTTTCACAGAAAATAGGAGAAGTTATGTGGAACAACTTGAGAAATAATATGGAGTGTTACAATACAAGAGATTGGGAGAATTGTAAATTGTACAAAAAAGTGTGATATAAAATGATTATTCATTTTCCCCATACTGAGTCTCACAATGTCCTAGTACATATTTTAAGTAGATGATAATGTTAATCTAAGTAGACATTTATTAGGGAATTACATTCCCTATACTTACATTTTTCAATTTAAACAGGTATATGGTGTACACAAAACTCTGTTTTAGCAGTTAATGCGGATTATAAAAATAATGATTGCAGGGCGTGATTAAGGGTTCAAGCCTCCCGAGGCTAATACACTTGTAGTTCCCCCTTGCCTTTCATGCCCGGCTAATACCCGGTAGTTTAAAACAATTTTAAAATTCCTTAAATTGACATCCAGCTTTGTTCACTCCCCCTTTCATTGTTTATGTTCCTGTGTTTTCTAAACTCGGCTCCACTTCACTTTTTTAAAGGGTCACGACAATCTCAATTTATTTTCATTAAAAACAGAACTGTATAGCAGAATGGAGGCACTACGAAGGGTGAAGTTGTGAATGGGGCTGTCTAACCTGCACCTGTTGCTGTCCTTGTTTCTCCTAAATGCTTATTACCAAGTGCCCACCTAAGGATAACTCATTGTCTACAGCCATTACTATGGGAATATATCAACTACATTTTTTTTCATGATTTTTTTTTTTTACTTTGGAGATCAACTATTCTTATATTTTAAAACTAATTTCAGTTTATAGCTCTCCCTGTTACAATTTGCACCCTCAAAAGTTTGCAACCATCAATAGCCTTACGCCATAGACTACTGCCTAGTCTGCCTATTGACCATTCTACTTTAGCAAGCAAGGTCTACTTGCACAGTCACAGCGCCACACCCATATGCTCATTTTTCATAGTCTGCCTATTGGATTATGGGCAGCACAGTGGCTTAGTGGTTAACGCTTCTACCTCACAGCACTGGGGTCATGAGTTCAATTCCCAACCATGGCCTGTATAGAGTTTGTATGTTCTCCCCATGTGGGTTTCCTCCCACAATCCAAAAAACATACTAGTAGGCAGTGGTCGAAGTGGAAATTTAGAAGTGCTGGTATGGAACTTTGAAATGAACGACAAGTGACCTAGGCCCCCCAAAGGTTTAGGGATTTTGATAGAGTGAAATTAATTTTAGATGCATTTTAACACTATATAGTATAATATAAAACATATTAAATGATGTAAGGCTATCTACCCTGTGTCCCAAAACACTCCTGTATCCAATTACCTTTCCAATTACCTTTCCTCTGTGTCCCTCCACCTCTCCCTCCTGTCTCCATTGTGTAATTTTCTCTCATCTCTCAATAATAT